>NC_083474.1:23008289-23050789 GCF_030014155.1 Tachysurus vachellii
CTTCGGCCAAGCAGCAGATTCGATTAAATATATCTCTCTCTCTCTCTCTCCCTCTCTCTCTCTCTCTCTCTCTCACACACACACACACACACACAACCACACACAACCACCACACACACACAACCACACACACACAACCACACACACACAACCACCACACACACACACAACCACACACACAACCACACCACACACACACACACAACCACCACACACAGACACAACCACCACACACACACAACCACCACACACACAACCACACCACACACACACACACAACCAAACCACACACACACACAAACACACACAACCACCACACACACACACAACCACCACGCACACACACAACCACCACACACACAACCACCACACACACACACAACCACCACACACACACGAACACACACACACAACCACCATACAGACACACACACAATCACCACACACACACGAACACACACACACACACAACCACACACACACACACACAACCACCACACACACACACACACAACCACCACACACACACACAACCACACACACACACACACACACACACACAACCACACCACACACACACACAACCACCACACACACAACCACCACACACACACAACAACCACACCAGTGTTGTAATGTAACGGAGTACAAATACTTCGTTACCGTACTTAAGTCGAAATTTCACGTGTCTGTATTTTACTTCGCTATTTAAATTTATGTCAACTTTCACTTTTACTCCACTACATTTCCTAGATAAAATGTATACTTTTACTCTGCTATATTTCCACTAAGCATCTTCGTTACTTGTTACTACAAAATAAAATAAAAAAATAATAAAATTGCGACTGCAATAAGGGAGGTTTGCCGAATCACAGCTCCTAGATTGCATTACGCAGCTCCGCACGCTCTATTTCAGCGTAATGTTGCCAAAAGGAGGCGGAAGCACAACTGAACCTGAGCCACAACAGAGCCACATTTTTTACTGTGTTACCACAAAGAGCCACATCATACACATGGGCACAAATGATCATCACCTTTTTTCCCTGCCATTTTCAGAGCGAACTTGACACAAATTGTTTACTCAAATGATCTTGCTCCTACTGCGTTTGACGAAAATACCATATTTAACTCAAGCGAAGCGAACACGCAATATAAAAAGACACAAACTTCGATATGAACGTAAGAACCGCATGAAACCGGGCAAAGAGCCGCATGCGGCTCGGGAGCCGCGGTTTAGCCACCTCTGTCGTAGACGACCACCCCGACGATAGTGGTGAACAGGGTGAAGAAGATAACGTTATACACCCGTGGCCATATTTGCAAGAAATGTTTCTGTACATTGGAATGAAAGATTCTTCCTACCGGATGAAGTGTCTCTTATGTCTACTGAAAATCACTGAAATTTTACTTTTTACTTTTACTTCAAATACTTAAGTCCATTAAATATCAGAAAATTACTTTTGATACTTAAGTGCAGTAAATATCAGATACTTTAAGACTTTTACTTGAGTAATATTCTAAAAGGTGACTTTCACTTCTACCAAAGTCTTTTTCTAGTACGATACTTTTACTTTTACTCAAGTATTGCTTTCTAGTACTTTATACAACACTGCACCACACACACACACAACCACCACACACACACCTTAACTGTTAACAGTGTGCAGAAACTGGAACAGTAATGAATACAGAATGTAGGATGTTTCTAGAAAGAAGAAATGTTCTCACACAGACTATATAACTGTATGCACTATTAGGAGGATTTATTATATTGACATAAAACACTACAATGTCTTAAAAAGTTTCCTCAGAAATAATAAATCATTCTCAAACTGCTGTGTCTGTGCTGCTGCTGCTGGTGGAAACACAACCTACTGAGTGTGAAAGACATTCATTATTTTATATCCTGAACCATTTCCTGGTTAAGACTCCAGCTATCATACAGTACTCTGAAATTATTCAGACTCTTTCCTCAATCTTCAAGATAATACACTGTGTGACACTGAACATGGACATCAGACCACTGTTCTGTTTCACTGGGAGACAGATAGACTGTAGTGATGTTGATGAACTGGACAAGATTACACATTATTAAACACTTTAATAAATCACAGAGAATTAGCAACAGATTAAAGTGACAATAACAACAACGACAATAAGGCATGTTCTTATCTTTAGAAGATTTTCTGTTTGCCCTCACAGCAAATTTCTTTGTATGAAGGATTGTAAAGTCCAATCTGTGCAGCATTTCATGTTGATTTTCAACCCAATCGCTACCTAACTGATGATCAGCTCATAATTTACATCTGTTTTGGAGATTTTCTCACATCCACATCTTTGTTTTTGTCCTGAATCCTGGTTCAGTAAACTCTCATCTGTTCATCTGCTTTACTCCTGCAGCAGTGAAATATTCACTTAACTTTGGTCCAGTTTGTATTAAATCCTGTTATTTGGTGATCTTTACTCTTTTGTGCTCCGATCTCACAATTTGTTTGTGGCTCTAAGTGTTTGGTGGCTCAAAACTCCACATACAAACATGGAGCCTGTAGTGCTGCACAGTACGGACATCAAATCCACAGGAATAGATTGAACTTTTGGGGGATAAAATAGCGTATGTGCCGTGATAACATTTATCCTCCTTTTTGATTTTATAGATTTGAGTCACTTGTGCTAACGTGGCTAACAGTTAGCATTAGTAGGATTTAAAAACTTTAGATTTTCTGCAAGCTGTTTCTGCAAGTGTTAAACATGATACTAGACTACAGAAATCTGTCAGCACTGAAAACACATCCAGTGCAGCAAAAGGTTTATTTCTCCTGCTCGGGATGATGACAGATTGTACAGTAGACACCTGAATAAGGAGACACACCTACAGGTAAGCTGCTTTACATGTGGTGAATTTGTCTTGAACTGATTCCAGATCGTTGTGTCACTAATATCTTTACCTCTGAAAAAAGAAGAGAGAAAAAGAAAATCTCTCTGTTGTGTTAGACTGAATTATGTCCTTATTGTCTATATTTAAAATGAACTTTACAAAAACACACAAAGACAAATTTACACTCAGCTGAAACTCATAAGAATTAAATTCAATATTTTAATTTTACTCATTTTTATAAACTTATAAATTACCCAAACAAATAAAAGGAGAAATAAATGACATATCTAACATCCTCATGTATAACTTTGTTTTTCCTCTAGTTCATTCTAATGCTCTGTAATGAGAGAGATGAAGGAGAAGTAAATTTTTTTCTTTTGTGAAATCTTCACAACACAAACCTTCCTGTAAATGTGATAGAATGGATAAAGAGAAAAAAATGAAGGGAGTAAACAATTTCTTTCTTCCTTTCTTTCTCACTTTCGGTAGGAGCGGTGATGGCACAAGTTTGTTAGTTTAATTCAGTTATAAATTAGTTAATACACCACCTACTAAATTATTATTAAGTTAAACATTATTACTATTATAACCATTATAACTGTTGATAACGGTTCAGCTCTCTCCCTCTTGTGTTGCCAGATCCTTCAAGAAATAACAAGCAGCCATGTCTATGAAAAAAGGCCAAAATAAGTGTAATGAGTGAGAAGCAGGATCCATGTTTGGTGAAACAGAGTTTAATAAAGAGTTCAAGGCAAAACAATCCAAAAAACCGGAAAAACAGTCAGTGGGGCGAACAAAAACAAAAGGGCAGGAAAAAAGAGAGAAAACGGGAATAAACAGAAAACAGACCTACACAAAACACACTTAGCAGAAAATAACACTGCTCGGTAACACACACAAACACTGATGATACTTCACACTGTGACGTTGTTAACACGTACTTTATATAGTCACTGATCAGGAAGTAGTAACCGGAAGTGTCAATATTCGGCCAACAGTTCCCTCTGGTGGGCAGAACGGGGAATTACAGCCATAGTTGTGACTATAAACAACTCGACTCCCAAAACAATCAAACATAAGAGAGATGACAAGTGGACGCTTACTAACTTCCTCCTGCTTAACTCTGACACACAGAAGTTCTTGTACTAGGACCACAGACAGACAGAAGTAAGCTTTCTGATTACAGAGTAACTCTGGATGGTCTTTCTTTTACATCATGTGCAGCATTAAAAGACCTCGGTGTGATTATTGATCTCTCATCTGAAGCTCACATAAATAATACCACAAGGGTAGCCTTCTTTCATCTCAGAAATATTGCTAAGATAAGAAATATGATGTCATTACATGATGCAGAAACACTAGTTCATGCATTTGTTACCTCTAGGTTGGATTATTGTAATGTTTTACTCTCTGGATGTTCCAGTAGAAGCATAAACAAGCTCCAGTTAGTCCAGAACATAGCAGCTAGAGTCCTAACTAGAACCAGAAGATATGACCATATCACCCCTATCTTATCTGCAGTGCATTGGCTCCCAGTCAAGTTTCACATTGATTATAAAATACTATTAATAACCTATAAAGCACTTAATATTCTCGCGCCACAGTACCTGAGAGATCTTTTGTTTTTTTATGATCCGTCACACCTACTTCAATCAAAAGGTGCAGGCTATTTGTTGGTACCTCAAGTACAAAAGGCTACACCAGGAGAAGAACTTTTTCTAACAGAACCCCACAGTTATGGAACAGACTTCCAATTAGTGTTCGGGTCTCAGACACAGTCTCAGTGTTTAAGTCCATGCTGAGAACACATTTGTTTAGTCTACATTTACATTCACATTTACATTTTCAGCATTTGGCAGACGCCCTTATCCAGAGCGACATACATAAGTGCTTAAGCACTGCAGGACATCTACAGCATGCGGTGCCAGACAAGGGCCAGGAAGATTGTAAAGGATCTCAGCCATCTCAACTATGGACTTTTTTCTTTGTTGCCTTTATGGAAACACTTCCGCTCCTTGAAAGCTAACACAGAGAGAATGAGGAGAAGCTTCTTCCCGCAGGCCATTCAGAGTTTAAACCAGGAAACACCCAGGATCTGGGTCTAGTACTGGACCTCTCCCCCTCACTGTTTTCTGCACAGCTTTCTTGCACTATGACTCTTTAACTCTGGACTGTCACCTTAACTCTGGACTTGCACAGCACAGTGCCACTTTATACACCTTATACACACCATACTGCACATGGACACATTAAGGACAATAATTAAAACCATATGCATTTATGTATATTTATGTATATACTTATATTTTCATATTTTATATAATTATATAGTTTATACTTTTTTTTATTTATCTACCTCCTTTTGGTTATATTTTTTATCCCTAATTGCATTCCTTATGTTTGACCATTAGTTCATCAGAAGGACTTGGTTGTACAATTCCACTTGACTATAAACTTGTGAAGAAAGGACATTATTTACATTTACATCATTTGCTGTCCAGTGTCACCCAAATGAGGATGGGTTCCCTTTAGAGCCTGGTTCCTCTCAGGGAGTTTTTTCCTTGCCACCGTCACATCAGCCTTGATCATTAGGGATAAATGTTAGAGAGAAATAGCAACTCAAACTTTATCATCTTTATTCTATATTTCTATACTTCTGTAAAGCTGCTTTGAGACAATATCCATTGTTAAGTATAGTGCTTTTAGTATAGAAACATATAATAATAAAGTATAGAAACATATAATAATAGGTGAGGTGATGTAATGTGACGAGATGTAATGTACTGAGAAAAAGTGTCTGAATATTATAAATATAATGTGATGATTTACCTCATTCAAATACATGAAAAAAATCATTTCAATTAATAAAAACTTAAATCACAGAGGAGATTCTTTACATTAAACACAATTCTCTCTCCTGATGTGTAACTTCACTTTCTCTTAAAAATCTGAGCTCCTTTTCTCTGTCAAGCCACACCTTCTCTCTACATTTACATTTAATTTACCTTCTCTCTCTGTTACACTATAACACACTGAACCAGGAATTTCATTTCAGAGAAAACAAAACTTATAGAACTCTCTCTTTCTCTCTCACTCTCTTTAACTCTCTCTCAGTGCAGGAAAATGGCAGAGGCCAGTATTTCAGTAGATCATTTTTCTGTGGATCACTTCAGCTGTCCAGTGTGTCTGGATCTCCTGAATGATCCAGTGACTACTTCCTGTGGTCACAGTTTCTGTAAGGTGTGTATTAATGCTCACTGGGATCAGGAGGATGTGAATGGCGTCTACAGCTGTCCTCAGTGTAGAGAGACTTTCACTCCAAGGCCTGTTCTACACAGGAACAACATGCTGGCTGAAGTGGTGGAGAAACCGAAGAAGACTGAACTCCAAGCTGCTTCTCCTGCTCACTGTTACGCTGGACCTGGAGATGTGGAGTGTGATTTCTGCACAGGGAGAAAACACAAAGCTGTTAATTCCTGTCTGGTTTGTCAGGCCTCCTATTGTGAAGAACATCTTAAACCTCACTATCAGTCTCCTGCCTTTAAGAAGCACAAGTTAGTTGAAGCCTGTGAGGAGCTCCAAGAGAAGATCTGCTCTGAACATGACAAACTGATGGAGATCTACTGTCGTACTGACCAAAGCCTCATCTGTTACTTGTGTATGATGGAAGAACACAAAGGTCATGATACAGTTTCAGCTAAAGCAGAAAGAACTAAAAAACAGGTGAGAACTGGATATTATTATTCTTTTTTAAGTCAATTTCTACAAATTCTATTTCTAATCTAATTTCTATTGAGGTGATCTGATTGGTTATATGACTGTCAGTCAGTGTAAGGTGGATTTTTATTAAAAGTCAAAATGTGTTTTGTAAAGACGTGTGAAACAGCTCAGACCAGTCAGTGTACTTTAAACAGCCAACGGCATGACGATGATGATGATGATGATGATGAAGATATTTAACACGGTCATGTGCCACTTTATTCTGATTTCAAAGTCTATTTTGTTTTACTTCTAAAAGTGTTGAAGCTTCTTTAAGACACATTTATATTTACTTTATATTTATATATGCACACACACTAAAATTCTAATTTAAATTCTAATTCAATTTATTTATGTCACACTTTTAACAATTCATATTGTCTCAAAGCAACTTTACAGAAGTATAGAAACAGAGGAAAGAAAAATAAGAAATATATATATATATATATATATGTATATATATATATATATATATATATATATATATATATATATATATATATATATATATATATTTCTTATTTTTCTTATATATATATATGTATATGAAGAAGAAGAAAAAAAAGAATAAAAATAAATGAATACATACAATTAAAGTTTAAAATGAATTTAATAATATTAATGTAAAATGTAAAATACTATATATCTACATATAACATATGGTGTAATACCAGTGGAAGATGTTTAAGGTCATTTTCGAGTACAAACAACACCTTCAACTAAACGAGTGTGTGAAAGTGATTGTGGAAACGTAAAAAGAACCCTGAGCTGGAGATCTGGGAAGCTTCTGCTCATAGTTTGGTCTAGATATATTTGTCCTGATCCAGGTTGAGGAGCCTCTGGTGGTAACCAGGAGAGTTCACCCTGGTGGGACTCCACATCATCACAGGGCACCATGTTAAGAGCAGTCTGATATAAAGAGATCAGCAGGAAAGGAGAGGGTGATGAGTGTGATGATGTGTGCTGGGGACAATGATTGTAGTTTCTTATTTAATTACAGCTACAATTCTTTGTATTTTAGTTTTATTCCTATTAATTCTCACACTCACTCACTCATCTTCTACCGCTTATCCGAACTACCTCGGGTCACGGGGAGCCTGTGCCTATCTCAGGCGTCATCGGGCATCAAGACAGGATACACCTGGACGGAGTGCCAACCCATCACAGGGCACACACACACACACACTCTCATTCACTCACACAATCACACACTACGGACAATTTTCCAGAGATGCCAATCAACCTACCATGCATTTGGACCGGGGGAGGAAACCGGAGTACCCGGAGGAAACCCCCGAGGCACGGGGAGAACCTGCAAACTCCACACACACAAGGCGGAGGTGGGAATTGAACCCCCAACCCTGGAGGTGTGAGGCAAACGTGCTAACCACCGTGCCCCCCTTCCTATTAATTAAACATATTGTATTTGGTCTCAGAATGAATTAAAGGAGGATCAGATAAAATCCCAGCAGAGGATCCAGGAGAAGCAGAAGAAGGTGCAGGAGCTGAAACAGACTGTGGACGTTATTAAGGTGAGGAGGAAACTGAGAGATTCACATAAACACACACATTATAGAGTCACTGTGAGAGAAAGAGTTGATCTTTAAACGGATCTGTGTGTGTGTGTGTGTGTGTGTGTGTGTGTGTGTGTGTGTGTGTGTCCTTACAGATATGTTCACAAGCAGGCAGCAACAGCTCCATGGATAAAAAGCGCTCGGAGGTGACGGAGCTGATCAGAGCTCAGGAGAAAGCTAAAGTGAGTCGAGCTGAACGACTCCTGAATCAACTGGAGCAGGAGATTGTTGATCTTAAAAGGAGAGTCACTGAACTGGAGCAGCTTTCACACACACACAATGACCTCCACTTCCTCCAGGTAACACTCACTGTCTGATCTACAGAGGGCGCTGTTCCTCACAAAGTTTCCTCCTAAAAGCTCATTACAGCAACAAGAAATGTTCCTGTCTGAGATCACAAGTGTGTCTTTGTTCTGATTCAGTCTGAGATTCATTCGTTCCTCTCGTCCACTTTTCTCCTTCTCTATGATGTGTTTCCTCTCTGTAGAGTTTCCCGTCTCTCTGTGTTTCTCCTGGATGTGACGACTCACCCAGCTTCACTGTCAATCAACATCTCTCATTTGACGGAGTGAGGAAATCTCTCTCAGATCTGAAAAAACGAGTCGAACAAATCTGTGAGGAGAAATTCAACAAAATCAGACCACAAGGTGAACAAACAAACATTGTTTCTGTATCACAGTAAAAAGAGCCATAAAATTCATCTAACAGAAATAAGAAGTAAGCAGGAACAAGACTGCAGAAAATCACACAGTATTAGCATCAGTCTTGTAAATGACATCAAGATCAATTTAGCAGACAAACAAAGTACAAATCTTACATTTGTGGAGAAAATCGTAGCTGACGAATAAATTGAGATGGTGACGTTGTTGACGTCTGAAATAAACGTGAGGAAGCAAATTTTTCACATTCACACTTTAAACTGTTTCCACCTCATTTTTCTGTCTCCATTTTGTCTCTGTGTCTCCAAAGCTGCAGCAGTTCAGATGATTTTACCTTCAGAACCAAAGAGCAGAGAAGATTTTCTGCAGTGTAAGTTTTACACACATACACACACACACACACACACACACACACACAGACACACACACAGTGTTAAAATGTCTGTATTGTTGATCTAAATCTGATCCATGTTTATAGAGCTGCATTAGGAGGATAGAAACACAGACAGGTGTCTCACACACACTTATTATAAATCCTGTGATTAACATCTAACATGTGGACATTTTATTACTGTAGATTTCTGTTATCTGACTCTGGATCCAAACACAGCACATCATCAACTCATTCTGTCTGAGAAGAACAGAGTGGTGACATGCAGTGAGACACATCAGCGATACTCTGATCATCCAGAGAGATTTGACTCCTGGACTCAGGTGTTGTGTAAGGAGAGTGTGTGTGGACGCTGTTACTGGGAGGTGGAGAGGAGCTGTGATGTTGTGTTAATATCAGTGTCATATAAAGAGATCAGCAGGAAAGGATGGGGTGATGAGTGTGTGTTTGGAGGCAACAATCAGTCCTGGAGTGTGTGGTGTTCTTCTTCCTCTGTCTCTTTCTATCACAACAACATTCATACTAAGCTCCGAGGTCCATCATCCTCCAGAATAGGAGTGTATGTGGATCACAGTGCAGGAACTCTGTCCTTCTACAGTGTCTCTGACACCATGAGGCTCCTCCACAGAGTCCACACCACATTCACTCAGCCTCTTTATGCTGGAGTCTGGCTGTGTTTTAATAAATCATCTGTGAGGTTTTGTGATCCAAAATAAAAAGTTAGTAAAAGTGTTTATAAAAACTATAAGTGAGGTGTGAGATTTAATTTGTCCCTGAGCTACACTGGACATTTTGAGTGCAGCAACTGGAACAGTAATGAATGCAGAATGTAGAAACAGACTATTTAACTGTATGCACTATTAGGATGGGTTTATTATAGTTGATATAAAAATGTTCAATGTCTCCTCAGAAATAATAAACTTTACTCAAACTGCTCTGTCTTTCTGTGCTGCTTGCTGGTGGAAACACAACCTACTGTGTGTAAAAGACCTTTATTATCTTATATCTTTAACAATTTTCTGCTTAACACTTAACATACAGTGCACTCTGGAATTATTCAGACTCCTTCCTCAATCCTTTATAATATGGTGACAGACTTCAGAAGTGGAAGAATAAACTGTTAATAAACTGTATTTTCTCTCAGTTCAGTCTTCTGCGCAGTCGCAGTACAGAGCAGGAGTCACGTGACTTTGTTCGAGTGACGCGAGCACGAGCTCCTGTGAGAGAAAAAACACCATGAAACAATGATATTTTCTACATTGTGAACTTATTTTATTTGCACTTAAATTACAGTTCATGTTCTAATGCAGTTTCAAAATACAACACGGGCCCTCGTTTGGGACGCTTTTCATGAACTGATCCACATGACAACAGAGCTGTCAAGTGTCACGCATTGAGAGTGACAGTCACTCATTTGGGTCTTTTTTCATGCTCTCCTGCCACACATCGTATTTCTCACGCAGAAAAACTTTTTGACTATTTATCATATATTTAATAAGCCACAGCGCCCAAAATGTATCTGTCCACACCGCTGTCTCTATGGAACTGGGCAGGAATCAAGCGCATCTTAGTTCTTAGTCGAGCCTGACACTTATCAGTCAATCAAAAAGAGGCTACACAATAGCCAATCAGAAAATATCACAATTAAGATTTAACCCAACAACCAATGAAAAAAAAACATTCATTAGCGAGGATGTTTTCGATGGTCGGTTTGAAAAAAACCTCAACATGAAACAGCTCGTCTCTGCACGGGATATTGTCCTCAACCATGACCCTAAAAATGTCTGGGCTTGTGCTGAACTGTTTTATATGGGAGCAACATTACAAATGATAAAGGAGTCCAAAAAGGCAACAAACACTTACAATAATCAACATTAATAATCAATAAACATCAACAACAAGTTGTTGTTGTTTTTGGGAGGGGGATGGGGGGGGGGGGGGGTCACGCTTGCCTGTCTTCAAAACTTGAGAGCCCTGTGACAAACTAATTGAATAGCCCTGACTTCGAGATTTCGCTGAGGTAAATAGTGTTGGTGTGTCATTTGGGAATGAATCAATTCTTTGAATCTGTTTATCAAATCAGCTCTAGAAAGTTTTGGAACCTTTGGAGTCGTTTAGGTGCTTAAACAGGGAATTTTTTGTGGGCTGGGATTTAAAAAAAGGTATAACATCGTAATATGTTATGAAGGCTTCCGGAAAAAATATTGTAGTACAAGCAGTAATTTGTCGATTCTTTGATTCGGCTCAAAACATCTCTTGAACGTTTGGAACCGATTCACCAAACTGAAGAGTCGTTTTTGTGATTGAACAGAAAAGATCTTTTTTTAAAAGATCTTAAAATGTTTTCTTTCTTCTTTTTTTATTTACTCCTGAAAGTAACTCGGTACTTTTTTGTTCATTCTATTGAAAAGGTCAATAATCGATTGATGAAGGAGTTTCTATAAAATAGTAATGTTAGTGTAGTTTCAACAGTTTTTGTATGTGAGATGTTTATGATCAATGCACTTTATTTTAAAGCAATAAAGCATAAGAGCAAAACTTATACTCTGTGTTGTCTCCTTTTTCTCTTAGGTTTCTATCCATTAGCTGAGATTCACAGTGACTTCAAAGACTGATATAAAGACTGATATAAAGACTGATACAAAGACTGAGATAAAGACTGATATAAAGACTGATATAAAGACTGATATAAAGACTGATACAAAGACTGATATAAAGACTGAGATAAAGACTGATATAAAGACTGATATAAAGACTGATATAAAGACTGATATAAAGACTGACATAAAGACTGATCTTACTTTTTATTTCTTTAATCCCTTCTTGTTAAGCTTTTAGAGCCATAGAGCTGCTTCACAGTAATATCTGTACTGACTGCCTTCTGAAGTAACTTTAGTCTTTTGTGGATTCTTTGTCATTTAAATTTCATTTAAAAGTTTATTTTAATGAATTTGTTCCTTTTTAAACTATACTTTTAAATACACAAGAAGGTTGTTTGTAAATCAGTAAATCAGACTTAAATGAATCTGACTCTTTAAATCTACACTTGTCCTTTAAATCCTTTTGACACTGTAAGATTTACTGTATATTGTAATGAATGGTGTTAGTGGGTAAAGAAGTGAGAACAGAAATCATTCGTATTAAATTCTTTTCTTTGCATATCCTAGCTCTGGAAGTTGGGGTCAAAGTGCAGGGTCATCCATGACACAGCAGCCCTGGAGTACTGAAGGTTAAGGGCTTTGTTTAAGGGCCCAACAGTGGCATCTTGGCAACACTGAGACTTGAACCCCAGTCCTCCATTCAACAACCCATAGCCTTAACCAACTGAGCCAGGATACTTTAGACAGGATATTTATACATTCTAAATAGATTTAACGTTTATAATCTATAGACACTGATTATGAGAGAATTCATGGCCAATATTGTCCTGGCCCACACTGTGAAGGCAGGAAATATGTAAAGTATGTAGGATTAAAGAAAGATTTGGGATTGTAACTCTGCCTTGCATCCTATTGTCTAAGTGTTTTATTCCATATTGTTAATGTTATTTATTCCACAATGTTAAACATGACCACAATTCTATTACAACAGTCAAACTTGTGTGTGTTCTTCACCTGAACAAATGCATCACCTACCGTTAGGTTTTGTACATTTTTACTGGAAAGCGTTAACCACAATAATTACTTAATGATTTGTTCATGTACCTCAGTCTATAAAATTTAATTGCTTTTTTATTTGTTTTCTATCAAACTTTAGTTGACTTTATTTAATTTCAGAAAGCACAATGTAATATAATAATATCACACGGAGTAGATGTCACTGATATAGATATCATACCTCAAAGTGATGACATCACAGACCATTACCTCATACTGTACACACTACCTGTAGAACAGACTAACTGTGTCTCACCACGTTATCGACTCGGTAGAACTATTATTCTGACCACTAAAGACAGATTCACAAATAACCTGCCTGATCTGTCTGGACTTCTTACTGTACCCTTAAACACAAACGATCTAGATGTAATGACTAACAGCATAGGCGCTATTTTTTGCTAGAATTGTGTATAAGGACATTATATCCAGCTATAGACAGGCTCTAAAAGCTGCTAGGGCTCTGAGCACTTGAGCAAACTCATAGTAAAATATAGCTGCAAGCAGCGATGACGGGCCTTCGCACGTTTGTTCATCGCTATACGGTGCCTTCCAGAAAACAATGCACGGTGGGCAAGTGCATCAAGTGGGTAAATATCAGTGGACTATTTTATGTTGTTACTGACCCATTTGGGGACTGTAGGTAAATGAAACCCCACATTTTAGACAAACGGGGGCGCTAGTGAGCCACTTAAGAGACACACCTTTGTCTGACCTTTTTGTCCACACTTAACAGCCGACAAATGTGATGTATGTGTCAAATTTCAAGTTAATCTAAGCACGCCAAAAGACTTAAATATGCCTGAAAAAGAAAGTAAAGTTTGACACGTTACCATGAGAACAGTGTTTGAGATATCAAAAATCCGTTCGCAATTTCGCATCTGCAATATCTCTGCACCATGTTGGCCAAGTCTGGTCTCAATTGCATGAATCCCCTAGGAGGAGTATTTAAAAGTTTACTGCATGAAGCTGACAAAAAATCCACCTTTGTGACTGACACACTTCCTGGGGCCTGTTGGTGGCGCTATACCTGGGACTCACAATAAGCACATAGATGCGATCGGAATCCTTGGCCGAACATACACACCGCGTGTCATCACAATAAGACATTTTTTGCTTTAGATATTAGACACTTTCTGTTTCTCTGAATTCGCCATAATTTTGTCGCCTCGCCATGGCAGCACCGTTCGAGATATCGAAACTCACTTCGCAATTTAGCAAGTGCAATGTCTCGGCATCATGTTCACCACTTTTGGTGTCAATCGCATGAATCCTCTAGGAGGAGTATTTAAAAGTTCATTGCATGCAACTGTGAAAAAATCCACCTTTGTGACTGACACACTTCCTGGGGCCTGTTGGTGGCGCTATACCCGGGACTCACAATAAGCACATCGATGCGATCGGAATCCTTGGCCGAACATACACACCGCGTGTCATCACAATAAGACATTTTTTGCTTTAGATATTAGACACTTTCTGTTTCTCTGAATTCGCCATAAATTTGTCGCCTCGCCATGGCAGCACCGTTTGAGATATCAAAAATCCCTTCGCAATTTAGCAAGTGCAATGTCTTGGCATCATGTTCACCACTTTTGGTGTCAATCGCATGAATTCCCTAGGAGGAGTATTTAAAAGTTCACCACATGCAACTGTTGTGACTGACACACTTCCTGGCGCCTGTTGGTGGCGCTATGTCCGAGATTCACAATAGGCACATCGATGCGATCGGAATCCTTGGCCGAACATACACACCGCGTGTCATCCCAATAAGACATTTTTTGCTTTAGATATTAGACACTTTCTGTTTCTCTGAATTCGCCATAATTTTGTCGCCTCGCCATGGCAGCACCGTTCGAGATATCGAAACTCACTTCGCAATTTAGCAAGTGCAATGTCTCGGCATCATGTTCACCACTTTTGGTGTCAATCGCATGAATCCTCTAGGAGGAGTATTTAAAAGTTCATTGCATGCAACTGTGAAAAAATCCACCTTTGTGACTGACACACTTCCTGGGGCCTGTTGGTGGCGCTATACCCGGGACTCACAATAAGCACATCGATGCGATCGGAATCCTTGGCCGAACATACACACCGCGTGTCATCACAATAAGACATTTTTTGCTTTAGATATTAGACACTTTCTGTTTCTCTGAATTCGCCATAACTTTGTCGCCTCGCCATGGCAGCACCGTTCGAGATATCAAAAATCCCTTCGCAATTTAGCAAGTGCAATGTCTTGGCATCATGTTCACCACTTTTGGTGTCAATCGCATGAATTCCCTAGGAGGAGTATTTAAAAGTTCACCACATGCAACTGTTGTGACTGACACACTTCCTGGCGCCTGTTGGTGGCGCTATGTCCGAGATTCACAATAGGCACATCGATGCGATCGGAATCCTTGGCCGAACATACACACCGCGTGTCATCCCAATAAGACATTTTTTGCTTTAGATATTAGACACTTCCTGTTTCTCTGAATTCGCCATAACTTTGTCGCCTCGCCATGGCAGCACCGTTCGAGATATCAAAAATCCCTTCGCAATTTAGCAAGTGCAATGTCTTGGCATCATGTTCACCACTTTTGGTGTCAATCGCATGAATTCCCTAGGAGGAGTATTTAAAAGTTCACCACATGCAACTGTTGTGACTGACACACTTCCTGGCGCCTGTTGGTGGCGCTATGTCCGAGATTCACAATAGGCACATCGATGCGATCGGAATCCTTGGCCGAACATACACACCGCGTGTCATCCCAATAAGACATTTTTTGCTTTAGATATTAGACACTTTCTGTTTCTCTGAATTCGCCATAATTTTGTCGCCTCGCCATGGCAGCACCGTTCGAGATATCGAAACTCACTTCGCAATTTAGCAAGTGCAATGTCTCGGCATCATGTTCACCACTTTTGGTGTCAATCGCATGAATCCTCTAGGAGGAGTATTTAAAAGTTCATTGCATGCAACTGTGAAAAAATCCACCTTTGTGACTGACACACTTCCTGGGGCCTGTTGGTGGCGCTATACCCGGGACTCACAATAAGCACATCGATGCGATCGGAATCCTTGGCCGAACATACACACCGCGTGTCATCACAATAAGACATTTTTTGCTTTAGATATTAGACACTTTCTGTTTCTCTGAATTCGCCATAACTTTGTCGCCTCGCCATGGCAGCACCGTTCGAGATATCAAAAATCCCTTCGCAATTTAGCAAGTGCAATGTCTTGGCATCATGTTCACCACTTTTGGTGTCAATCGCATGAATTCCCTAGGAGGAGTATTTAAAAGTTCACCACATGCAACTGTTGTGACTGACACACTTCCTGGCGCCTGTTGGTGGCGCTATGTCCGAGATTCACAATAGGCACATCGATGCGATCGGAATCCTTGGCCGAACATACACACCGCGTGTCATCCCAATAAGACATTTTTTGCTTTAGATATTAGACACTTCCTGTTTCTCTGAATTCGCCATAACTTTGTCGCCTCGCCATGGCAGCACCGTTCGAGATATCAAAAATCCCTTCGCAATTTAGCAAGTGCAATGTCTCGGCATCATGTTCACAACGTTTGATGTCAATCGCATGAATTCCCTAGGAGGAGTATTTAAAAGTTCACCGCATGCACTTATAAAACAATCCAAAATGGCCGACTTCCTGTTGGGCGGAGCTCATAGTTTAGAGCGCGAAAGTTGTTCGGGTCGATGAGATCTATATGCGTACCAACTCTCGTACATGTGCGTACATAATTGCCCGATCTGTGCACCAATGTTTGTTTTTGCATTACAGGGGGCGCTACAGAGCCCCCCTGCCACGCCCGTATTCCAACCTTTGTCCAATCCTAGTGTCGCGCGACTCTGACGTGTGTGCCAAATTTCAAGAGTTTTCGAGCATGTTAAGGGACCCCAATTGGCCAATGTGTGGGAAAAAATAAAAAAAAAAAAAAAAAAAAAAAAAAAAAAAAAAAAAAAAATAATAATACTCCCGAGGAAAAACAATAGGGCTTCGCACCATTCGGTGCTCAGGCCCTAACAAGCAGCGATGACGGGCCTTCGCACGTTTGTTCATCGCTATACGGTGCCTTCCAGAAAACAATGCACGGTGGGCAAGTGCATCAAGTGGGTAAATATCAGTGGACTATTTTATGTTGTTACTGACCCATTTGGGGACTGTAGGTAAATGAAACCCCACATTATAGAGAAATGGGGGCGCTAGTGAGCCACTTAAGAGACACACCTTTGTCTGACCTTTTTGTCCACACTTAACAGCCGACAAATGTGATGTATGTGTCAAATTTCAAGTTAATACAAGCACGCCAAAAGCCTTAAATATGCCTGAAATAAAAGTAAACTTTGACACGATGCCATGGCAACAGTGTTTGAGATATCAAAAATCCGTTCGCAATTTCGCATCTGCAATATCTCTGCGTCATGGTGGCCAAGTCTGGTCTCAATTGCATGAATCCCCTAGGAGGAGTATTTAAAAGTTTACCGCATGAAGCTGACAAAAAATCCACCTTTGTGACTGACACACTTCCTGGGGCCTGTTGGTGGCGCTATACCCGGGACTCACAATAAGCACATCGATGCGATCGGAATCCTTGGCCGAACATACACACCGCGTGTCATCACAATAAGACATTTTTTGCTTTAGATATTAGACACTTTCTGTTTCTCTGAATTCGCCATAACTTTGTCGCCTCGCCATGGCAGCACCGTTCGAGATATCAAAAATCCCTTCGCAATTTAGCAAGTGCAATGTCTTGGCATCATGTTCACCACTTTTGGTGTCAATCGCATGAATTCCCTAGGAGGAGTATTTAAAAGTTCACCACATGCAACTGTTGTGACTGACACACTTCCTGGCGCCTGTTGGTGGCGCTATGTCCGAGATTCACAATAGGCACATCGATGCGATCGGAATCCTTGGCCGAACATACACACCGCGTGTCATCACAATAAGACATTTTTTGCTTTAGATATTAGACACTTTCTGTTTCTCTGAATTCGCCATAATTTTGTCGCCTCGCCATGGCAGCACCGTTCGAGATATCGAAACTCACTTCGCAATTTAGCAAGTGCAATGTCTCGGCATCATGTTCACCACTTTTGGTGTCAATCGCATGAATCCTCTAGGAGGAGTATTTAAAAGTTCATTGCATGCAACTGTGAAAAAATCCACCTTTGTGACTGACACACTTCCTGGGGCCTGTTGGTGGCGCTATACCCGGGACTCACAATAAGCACATCGATGCGATCGGAATCCTTGGCCGAACATACACACCGCGTGTCATCACAATAAGACATTTTTTGCTTTAGATATTAGACACTTTCTGTTTCTCTGAATTCGCCATAACTTTGTCGCCTCGCCATGGCAGCACCGTTCGAGATATCAAAAATCCCTTCGCAATTTAGCAAGTGCAATGTCTTGGCATCATGTTCACCACTTTTGGTGTCAATCGCATGAATTCCCTAGGAGGAGTATTTAAAAGTTCACCACATGCAACTGTTGTGACTGACACACTTCCTGGCGCCTGTTGGTGGCGCTATGTCCGAGATTCACAATAAGCACATCGATGCGATCGGAATCCTTGGCCGAACATACACACCGCGTGTCATCCCAATAAGACATTTTTTGCTTTAGATATTAGACACTTCCTGTTTCTCTGAATTCGCCATAACTTTGTCGCCTCGCCATGGCAGCACCGTTCGAGATATCAAAAATCCCTTCGCAATTTAGCAAGTGCAATGTCTCGGCATCATGTTCACAACGTTTGATGTCAATCGCATGAATTCCCTAGGAGGAGTATTTAAAAGTTCACCGCATGCACTTATAAAACAATCCAAAATGGCCGACTTCCTGTTGGGCGGAGCTCATAGTTTAGAGCGCGAAAGTTGTTCGGGTCGATGAGATCTATATGCGTACCAACTCTCGTACATTTGCGTACATAATTGCCCGATCTGTGCACCAATGTTTGTTTTTGCATTACAGGGGGCGCTACAGAGCCCCCCTGCCACGCCCGTATTCCAACCTTTGTCCAATCCTAGTGTCGCGCGACTCTGACGTGTGTGCCAAATTTCAAGAGTTTTCGAGCATGTTAAGGGACCCCAATTGGCCAATGTGTGGGAAAAAAAAAAAAAAAAAAAAAAAAAAAAAAAAAAATATAGCTGCAAGCAGCGATGACGGGCCTTCGCACGTTTGTTCATCGCTATATGGTGCCTTCCAGAAAACAATGCACGGTGGGCAAGTGCATCAAGTGGGTAAATATCAGTGGACTATTTTATGTTGTTACTGACCCATTTGGGGACTGTAGGTAAATGAAACCCCACATTTTAGACAAACGGGGGCGCTAGTGAGCCACTTAAGAGACACACCTTTGTCTGACCTTTTTGTCCACACTTAACAGCCGACAAATGTGATGTATGTGTCAAATTTCAAGTTAATCTAAGCACGCCAAAAGACTTAAATATGCCTGAAAAAGAAAGTAAAGTTTGACACGTTACCATGAGAACAGTGTTTGAGATATCAAAAATCCGTTCGCAATTTCGCATCTGCAATATCTCTGCACCATGTTGGCCAAGTCTGGTCTCAATTGCATGAATCCCCTAGGAGGAGTATTTAAAAGTTTACTGCATGAAGCTGACAAAAAATCCACCTTTGTGACTGACACACTTCCTGGGGCCTGTTGGTGGCGCTATACCTGGGACTCACAATAAGCACATAGATGCGATCGGAATCCTTGGCCGAACATACACACCGCGTGTCATCACAATAAGACATTTTTTGCTTTAGATATTAGACACTTTCTGTTTCTCTGAATTCGCCATAATTTTGTCGCCTCGCCATGGCAGCACCGTTCGAGATATCAAAAATCCCTTCGCAATTTAGCAAGTGCAATGTCTTGGCATCATGTTCACCACTTTTGGTGTCAATCGCATGAATTCCCTAGGAGGAGTATTTAAAAGTTCACCACATGCAACTGTTGTGACTGACACACTTCCTGGCGCCTGTTGGTGGCGCTATGTCCGAGATTCACAATAAGCACATCGATGCGATCGGAATCCTTGGCCGAACATACACACCGCGTGTCATCCCAATAAGACATTTTTTGCTTTAGATATTAGACACTTCCTGTTTCTCTGAATTCGCCATAACTTTGTCGCCTCGCCATGGCAGCACCGTTCGAGATATCAAAAATCCCTTCGCAATTTAGCAAGTGCAATGTCTTGGCATCATGTTCACAACGTTTGATGTCAATCGCATGAATTCCCTAGGAGGAGTATTTAAAAGTTCACCGCATGCACTTATAAAACAATCCAAAATGGCCGACTTCCTGTTGGGCGGAGCTCATAGTTTAGAGCGCGAAAGTTGTTCGGGTCGATGAGATCTATATGCGTACCAACTCTCGTACATGTGCGTACATAATTGCCCGATCTGTGCACCAATGTTTGTTTTTGCATTACAGGGGGCGCTACAGAGCCCCCCTGCCACGCCCGTATTCCAACCTTTGTCCAATCCTAGTGTCGCGCGACTCTGACGTGTGTGCCAAATTTCAAGAGTTTTCGAGCATGTTAAGGGACCCCAATTGGCCAATGTGTGGGAAAAAAAAAAAAAAATAAAAAAAAAAAATAAATAAATAATACTCCCGAGGAAAAACAATAGGTCTTCGCACCATTCGGTGCTCAGGCCCTAAAAATAATACTCCCGAGGAAAAACAATAGGGCTTCGCACCATTCGGTGCTCAGGCCCTAAAAAAATAATACTCCCGAGGAAAAACAATAGGGCTTCGCACCATTCGGTGCTCAGGCCCTAAAAAAAAAAAATAATAATAATACTCCCGAGGAAAAACAATAGGGCTTCGCACCATTCGGTGCTCAGGCCCTAAGGAAAAACAATAGGGCTTCGCACCATTCGGTGCTCAGGCCCTAATAACCAGAACAATCCCAGGTTTTTATTTAGCACAGTGACTAGATTATCACAAAACCCAGAGATCTGAACACACTATTCCATCACAGTTCAGAAGTGAGGACTTGATGAGATTCTTTACTGATAAAATTAAAAGTATCAGGAACAAAATAGTTGATGTTTAACATACTGTATGAGAGAATCTTGTGACCCAGTCTCACCTAAAGCTCTACACTCACAACTACAGTGCTTTACAAGTACAGGACAGGAAGAGTTAAATAAACTTATTACTACAGCTAAACCAACAACTTGTTCACTAGACCCCATTCCAACTAAATTACTGAAAGAAGTGTTACATAAGCTGGTGAGACTCTTCTTAATATTATTAACTCCTCGTTATCTTTAGGTCACATCCCTAAATCCTTCAAGTTGGCAGTTATTAACAGTGATGGAGGTAACGAATTACATCTACTCACGTTACTGTAATTAAGTACATTTTTGGGGTATTTGTATATTTATGAGTACATTTACACTAAGTAATTTAATTTGTTATTTTTAAATTTACGATTTGTTACTGAGCACGAATGCAATTTATCTAGATTTGAAAAGTTTGTCGTGACAAACTTTGATGTTGGCTTGTCAGAGCAAGTATTCCCAAAGGCCGGGATGCTGGGGTGCCAATACTTTTGGAGGCGAGAGGATATGAGTGCGTGAGGTGAAGAGGTTATTGCCACCTTTGTGACATGTGGAGATTCAAGACAACAACGATGATGAATGTAAAGAGTGCAGTAATGTGGATGACACAGAGGATGAGTGTCCATGGCCACACCTGGAGGAGCTGATCACCTATAGAGGGAGGAAAGGTGACAGTGTGCTGATGCTGTGTCTGTGCTGATGCTGTCTGTTATCTGCTGTGATATCGGCTTATAAACCTTCAGCCTCTAATCTAAAAAAACACATTATTGTAAGAAGACGTACAACACTATTTGTGTGATGTTTTATTTATTATTGTTGTTCTGTGATTAGTATATAAACCACGCCCCACAGTTTGGTTCATGCGAATAGCACGAGAAGATTAATAGCAAGTTAATACTGTTTACAAAGTTTCAGAAGTGTTTTAGTGTCTTTTATAAAATGTCTTCTGTTATCTGGATCTTGTTTGATTCAGCGGTTACTGATAATTCAACAAATATCACCAGCTAAAAAGTAACTAGTACTCTGAGTAGTTTGTACATTTCCTTAATAACATTTTTATCACCAGCACTTTTACTTGTGATTAAGTATCATTTCAACAATGTAACCTACTTTTAATTGAATACAAATTTTATTAATATTATATATTATTTATTTTTTTCTGCATGACATTGTGATCTGTAGTGAGAGCAGGGAGCAGGTGGAGGAAAACCTGGAGAGGTGGAGGTTTGCGCTGGAGAGAAGAGGAATGAAAGTCAGTCGTAGTAAGACTGAGTACATGTGTGTGAATGGAAGGGAGGGAAGTGGAACAGTAAGGTTACAGGGTGAAGAGGTGAAGAAGGTACAGGAGTTTAAGTACTTGGGGTCAACAGTCCAGAGTAATAGAGAGAGTGGAAAGAGGTAAAGAAGCGAGTGCAGGCAGAGTTGGAGTGGGTGGAGAAAGGTGTCAGGAGTTCTGTGTGATAGGAAAATATCAGCGAGAATCAAGGGGAAGGTGTACAGGACAGTGTTAAGACCAGCCATGCTGTATGGTTTAGAGACAGTGTCACTGAAGAAGAGACAGGAGTCAGAGCTTGAGGTAGCTGAGCTGAAGATGTTGAGGTTCTCTTTGGGAGTGACGAGAATGGACAGGATTAGGAACGAGTACATCAGAGGGACAGGTCATGTTGGACGTTTGGGGGATAAAGTTAGGGAGGACAGATTAAGATGGTTTGGACATGTTCAGAGGAGGGAGAGTGAGTATATTGGTAGGAGAATGTTGGACATGGAGCTGCCAGGCAGGAGGCAAAGAGGAAGGTCAAAGAGAAGGTATATGGACGTAATTAATGAGGATATGAAGCTAGTGGGTGCAAGTGTTGAGGATGCAGAAGATAGGGAGAGGTGGAGAGAGATGATTCGCTGTGGAGACCCCTGAAGGGAAAAACCGAAAGAAGAAGAAGAAGATTTAATTTTTTCTACATATTTTGGGACTTTTTTAGTGATTTTTATATTTCTTTATACAACTATGATTTTTTATTCTGCTTGTGGTTCACTAGAGCTGTTAAATTAATGCATTTACACTCACAACACAATTCCATATTCAAGCCCATCACTTCTTACGTTTAGGTTTTGTGTCTATATTTACAATAATATGTTATTTTTTAATTTTATATAAACTTAACTCACTATTTGTAGAAACTGACTGAATTGCTCTCTCTGGCGACTGGAGATGGTAATAACACGTCTCTTCTGCTCTCTCGCTATTAAACACCGCTCCTGCGATTGGCTGATTAAACACCGCCCCCGACTCTGATTGGCTCCGAATGAGGAAGCGTCTTGCGCGTGCGCAGTTAGTCTCGGTTCGGGAAGGACGCGAGTGACGGCCGGTCAAAATGGCGGCGTACACAGTGATGAGGAGCGGCGGCTTTTTAAACGCCCTGAGAGCTTTAAACACTTTCGCTCGTGTTCCTCAGACCTGTGCCGCTTTATCAGGGGGTAAATTTTTACTGAACACACAATGGAGGAGTTCAGGACATCTCTCTGTGCAGGACAGAATCGAGAGTAAAAGGAGAGCAGCGTTACAGGGGGGAGGACAGAACAGGACAGAGGGGCAACATAAACGGGTAATAACACACACACACACACACACTACAGGGGGGAGGGTAGAACAGGACAGAGGGGCAACATAAACGGGTAATAACACACACACACACACTACAGGGGGGAGGGTAGAACAGGACAGAGGGGCAACATAAACGGGTAATAACACACACACACACACACACTACAGGGGGGAGGACAGAACAGGACAGAGGGGCAACATAAACGGGTAATAACACACACACACACACACTACAGGGGGGAGGACAGAACAGGACAGAGGGGCAACATAAACGGGTAATAACACACACACACACACACACACTACAGGGGGGAGGGTAGAACAGGACAGAGGGGCAACATAAACGGGTAATAACACACACACACACACTACAGGGGGGAGGGTAGAACAGGACAGAGGGGCAACATAAACGGGTAATAACACACACACACACACACACTACAGGGGGGAGGACAGAACAGGACAGAGGGGCAACATAAACGGGTAATAACACACACACACACACTACAGGGGGGAGGACAGAACAGGACAGAGGGGCAACATAAACGGGTAATAACACACACACACACACTACAGGGGGGAGGGTAGAACAGGACAGAGGGGCAACATAAACGGGTAATAACACACACACACACACACTACAGGGGGGAGGGTAGAACAGGACAGAGGGGCAACATAAACGGGTAATAACACACACACACACACACTACAGGGGGGAGGGTAGAACAGGACAGAGGGGCAACATAAACGGGTAATAACACACACACACACACTACAGGGGGGAGGACAGAACAGGACAGAGGGGCAACATAAACGGGTAATAACACACACACACACACTACAGGGGGGAGGACAGAACAGGACAGAGGGGCAACATAAACGGGTAATAACACACACACACACACACACACTACAGGGGGGAGGACAGAACAGGACAGAGGGGCAACATAAACGGGTAATAACACACACACACACACACTACAGGGGGGAGGGTAGAACAGGACAGAGGGGCAACATAAACGGGTAATAACACACACACACACACACTACAGGGGGGAGGGTAGAACAGGACAGAGGGGCAACATAAACGGGTAATAACACACACACACACACACACTACAGGGGGGAGGGTAGAACAGGACAGAGGGGCAACATAAACGGGTAATAACACACACACACACACACTACAGGGGGGAGGGTAGAACAGGACAGAGGGGCAACATAAACGGGTAATAACACACACACACACACTACGGGGGGAGGGTAGAACAGGACAGAGGGGCAACATAAACGGGTAATAACACACACACACACACACACACACACTACAGGGGGGAGGGTAGAACAGGACAGAGGGGCAACATAAACGGGTAATAACACACACACACACACTACAGGGGGGAGGACAGAACAGGACAGAGGGGCAACATAAACGGGTAATAACACACACACACACTACAGGGGGGAGGACAGAACAGGACAGAGGGGCAACATAAACGGGTAATAACACACACACACTACAGGGGGGAGGACAGGACAGAACAGGACAGAGGGGCAACATAAACGGGTAATAACACACACACACTACAGGGGGGAGGGCAGAACAGGACAGAGGGGCAACATAAACGGGTAATAACACACACACACACTACAGGGGGGAGGACAGGACAGAGGGGCAACATAAACGGGTAATAACACACACACACACACTACAGGGTTGAGGACAGAACAGGACAGAGGGGCAACATAAACGGGTAATAACACACACACACACACACACTACAGGGGGGAGGACAGAACAGGACAGAGGGGCAACATAAACGGGTAATAACACACACACACACACACACACACACACACTACAGGGGGGAGGACAGAACAGGACAGAGGGGCAACATAAACGGGTAATAACACACACACACACACACACACACTACAGGGGGGAGGGTAGAACAGGACAGAGGGGCAACATAAACGGGTAATAACACACACACACACTACAGGGGGGAGGGTAGAACAGGAAAGATGGGCAACATAAACGGGTAATAACACACACACACACTACAGGGGGGAGGACAGAACAGGACAGAGGGGCAACATAAACGGGTAATAACACACACACACACACTACAGGGGGGAGGGTAGAACAGGACAGAGGGGCAACATAAACGGGTAATAACACACACACACACTACAGGGGGGAGGACAGAACAGGACAGAGGGGCAACATAAACGGGTAATAACACACACACACACTACAGGGGGGAGGACAGAACAGGACAGAGGGGCAACATAAACGGGTAATAACACACACACACTACAGGGGGGAGGACAGGACAGAACAGGACAGAGGGGCAACATAAACGGGTAATAACACACACACACTACAGGGGGGAGGGCAGAACAGGACAGAGGGGCAACATAAACGGGTAATAACACACACACACACACTACAGGGGGAGGGCAGAACAGGACAGAGGGGCAACATAAACGGGTAATAACACACACACACACTACAGGGGGGAGGACAGAACAGGACAGAGGGGCAACATAAACGGGTAATAACACACACACACTACAGGGGGGAGGACAGAACAGGACAGAGGGGCAACATAAACGGGTAATAACACACACTACAGGGGGAAGGACAGAACAGGACAGAGGGGCAACATAAACGGGTAATAACACACACACACACACTACAGGGGGGAGGACAGAACAGGACAGAGGGGCAACATAAACGGGTAATAACACACACACACACTACAGGGGGGAGGGTAGAACAGGACAGAGGGGCAACATAAACGGGTAATAACACACACACTACAGGGGGGAGGGTAGAACAGGACAGAGGGGCAACATAAACGGGTAATAACACACACACACACACACTACAGGGGGGAGGGTAGAACAGGACAGAGGGGCAACATAAACGGGTAATAACACACACACACACACACACTACAGGGGGGAGGGTAGAACAGGACAGAGGGGCAACATAAACGGGTAATAACACACACACACACACTACAGGGGGGAGGGTAGAACAGGACAGAGGGGCAACATAAACGGGTAATAACACACACACACACTACAGGGGGGAGGACAGAACAGGACAGAGGGGCAACATAAACGGGTAATAACACACACACACACACACACACACACTACGGGGGGGAGGGCAGAACAGGACAGAGGGGCGACATAAACGGGTAATAACACACACACACTACAGGGGGGAGGACAGAACAGGACAGACAGGCAACATAACACTTAATAAACACAATGTGGAGAGAATAAGATATTAGTTTATTCTGCACTTGTCAGAAGTCTTTAGTCTGCAGATAAAACTGAAATAAACATAAATACATTTTCACTTTATAACTGAGAAACATTTCAGTGACTAAACCTTTAGAGCAGAGGTATTCGACTAAAATGTAAAGAGGTCCAATAAGAGAAAATTTCTTGAATCAAAGGTCCGGAAGATCATAAAGTCTCACTAGTTAGTGTGATATATATTTAAGTAGCCTAGTAGTTGTCAACATCTGCAAGCAATCAATACCTGACTGTCAAATCAAATAAATTCAGTATTAAGTCAAAAACAATATTTATTGTCATGTAACATAGAACTGAACACATGTATGATTGTAGATATGTATAATGTTCTCTCATTAAATAAATAAAAGTAGGGCTACATTTAAAAATAAGAGAAAATAAATAAAATGTGAACATTGTGTATGTTTATATAAAGTGCTTAACTTTCCCTTTTATATCTCAGTGAGAGAACTGAGCTCTAGCTTGGCTTGGGTTAGAGTTAAACCTGGGCTTGGGTTAGAGTTAAACCTGGGCTTGGGTTAGAGTTAAACCTGGGCTTGGGTTAGGGTTAAACCTGGGCTTGGGTTAGAGTTAAACCTGGGCTTGGGTTAGGGTTAAACCTGGGC
Organism: Tachysurus vachellii; assembly: GCF_030014155.1. NCBI lineage: Eukaryota > Metazoa > Chordata > Actinopteri > Siluriformes > Bagridae > Tachysurus > Tachysurus vachellii. The sequence continues at coordinate 23,035,845 of NC_083474.1, forward strand.
TTGGGTTAGGGTTAAACCTGGGCTTGGGTTAGGGTTAAACCTGGGCTTGGGTTAGGGTTAAACCTGGGCTTGAATGGAGTCAGGGCCGCTCTCATACACATGTGGAGGTGCTCATTAGTGACCCTGGAATATTTAGTTTGGATTATGTTCATTGTAGAGAAAGCTGCCTCACAGTTGTATGTAGAGCCAAACATGGTCAGGATGTATAGGGCTACTTCACTCAGACGTCGCTGTCTCAGGGACGCTGTCTTCAGATTTGAGTGGAAATGTTTGTTCAAAACCTGTATGTTTTGTCTCTTAATGGTGTTTCACATTGTCACTTTTAATAAGTGCCACAGTTTCTGTACATATGAGACACACTGGTTTAGTGTGAAGTGTGAACATAAATGAGTCTGTATATTCTGGAGTAAATGTTTTCGCTGTCCACTTTTCTTTTTTTTTGAGAGCGGCATTTGTTCTTTATTCTCCCTTTCTCAGTCTCACTCGTCTGTTTCTCTCCCTTTCTCCGTCTCACTCGTCAGTTTCTCTCCCTTTCTCCGTCTCGCGCGTCTGTTTCTCTCCCTTTCTCCGTCTCGCGCGTCTGTTTCTCTCCCTTTCTCCGTCTCGCGCGTCTGTTTCTCTCCCTTTCTCCGTCTCATCCGTCTGTTTCTCTCCCTTTCTCCATCTCACTCGTCTGTTTCTCTCCCTTTCTCCGTCTCACTCGTCTGTTTCTCTCCCTTTCTCCGTCTCGCGCGTCTGTTTCTCTCCCTTTCTCCGTCTCATCCGTCTGTTTCTCTCCCTTTCTCAGTCTCACTCGTCTGTTTCTCTCCCTTTCTCCGTCTCACTCGTCTGTTTCTCTCCCTTTCTCCGTCTCATCCGTCTGTTTCTCTCCCTTTCTCCGTCTCATCCGTCTGTTTCTCTCCCTTTCTCCGTCTCACTCGTCTGTTTCTCTCCCTTTCTCCGTCTCATCCGTCTGTTTCTCTCCCTTTCTCCGTCTCATCCGTCTGTTTCTCTCCCTTTCTCAGTCTCAATCGTCTGTTTCTCTCCCTTTCTCCGTCTCACTCGTCTGTTTCTCTCCCTTTCTCAGTCTCACTCGTCTGTTTCTCTCCCTTTCTCCGTCTTACTCGTCTGTTTCTCTCCCTTTGTTTTCTACATGTATCGCTATCTTTCACGTGTAACTTTACTCTAATTCTCTCTCATCTGTCTTGCACTGTTGAGTCGCAGTGTTTACTTCAGGAACGCACAGACTTGATTGTCTGAGTCGTGTCACGTGGGATGGTTTAACTCGCATGCAGTTGGTCTGTGTGTTTCCACTATCACTAGCGCTTCATCAAGTTTTAAATCATAACCTTTTGTTTTGGCTGTAGGTCCAGGTCCTGATCTTACAGCTTCTGGGTCCGGACCCGGACCGCGGTCCGCCTGTTAGTGACCTCTGCTTTAGAGTATAAATAATGTTTTTATTATAATCTGATGTGTAACTGACTTTAGTGAGCGTAGCTGCTGATGTGATGCTGTTTGGTCTTAAACACACAACCTGAATATTCCCACCCAGGAGGAGGTCAGTAGGCAGGCAGGCAGTCTGAGGGGCACTACGATGAGAGACCTGGGCGGAGCCTCCGATCACGCCACAGACTCGTCAGATTTGAGCTTCATTAGTGAGGTGGTTTATGTGTGTGGGTTAGTGTTGTGCGGTCGTGGGGTTGCGGTACGGATCGTGTGCGAGTTGGGCGGCGGCGGGTGCCGGTGGCGGGGGGGGGTGGTGTCTGGGGGGGGGTTTGCGCGGGGACTGTAGGAGGTTGGCTGGAGGTGCTCATTATTGGGTGGTAAGAGTATAGATGATGATGATGTGATGATGATGATAGTATACGAGTATGATGATGATGATGATGATGATGTATAAGAGTATAGAGATGATGATGATGATAGTATAGAGTATAGATGATGCTGATGATGATGTATAAGAGTCTGATGATGATGATGATGATAGTATAGAGTATGATGATGATGATGCTGATGTATAGAGTCTAGATGATGATGATGATGCTGATAGTATAAGAGTATGATGATGATGATGCTGATGTATAGGTATAGATGATGATGATGATGATGATAAGAGTATAGATGATGATGATGATGATGATGATGAGTATGATGATGATGAGCTAGTTAGATATGATGATGATGATGATGATGATGAGAGTATAGATGATGATGAGATGATGATAGTATAAGAGTATAGATGATGATGATGATGATAGTATAAGAGTATAGATGTGATGATGATGCTAGTAATGAGTATATCGATGATGATGCTGATGATGATGATAGTATCAGAGTAATAGATGATGATGATGATGATGATAGTATAGAGTATAGATGATGATGATGATGATGATGATAGTATAAGAGTATAGATGATGATGATGATGATGATGATAGTATCCGAGTATAGATGATGATGATGATGATGTATAGAGTATAAGATGAGTGATGATGATGCTAGTATAAGAGTATAGATGATGATGATGATGATGATAGTATAAGAGTATAGATGATGATGATGATGATGATAGTATACGAGTATAGATGATGATGATGATGATGATGATAGTATAAGAGTATAGATGGTGATGATGATGATAGTATAAGAGTATAGATGATGATGATGATGATGATAGTATAAGAGTCATAGATGATGATGATGATGCTGATAGTATAGGTATGATGTGATGATGATGATAGTATAAGAGTATAGATGATGATGATGATGATGATAGTATAAGCGTATAGATGATGATGATGATGACTGTATAAGAGTATGATGAGTGATGATGATGATGTATAGGTATGATGATGATGATGATGATGATAGTATAAGCGTATAGATGATGAGATGATGATGATGATGAGAGTATAGATGATGTGATGATGTATCAGGTATAGATGATGATGATGATGATGATGATCAGTATAGAGTATAGATGATGATGATGATGATGATAGTATAGAGTATAGATGCTGATGATGATGATAGTATAGAGTATAGATGATGATGATGATGATGATAGTTAAGAGTATATGATGATGATGATGATGATAGTATAAGAGTATAGATGATGATGATGATGATAGTATAAGAGTATAGATGATGATGATGATGATGATAGTATAAGAGTATAGATGATGATGATGATGATGATGATAGTATAAGAGTATCGATGATGATGATGATGATAGTATAGGTATATGATGATGATGATGATGATAGTATAGAGTGATGATGATGATGATGATGATAGTATAAGAGTATAGATGATGATGATGATGATGATAGTATAAGAGTATAGATGATGATGATGATGATGATGATAGTATAAGAGTATAGATGATGATGATGATGATGATAGTATAAGAGTATATAGATGATGATGATGATGCTGATGATAGTATACGAGTATAGATGATGATGATGATGATAGTATAAGAGTATAGATGATGATGATGATGATGATGATAGTATAAGAGTATAGATGATGATGATGATGATGATGAGTATAAGAGTATAGATGATGATGATGATGATGATGATAGTATAAGAGTATAGATGATGATGATGATGATCGTATAAGAGTATAGATGATGATGATGATGATGATAGTATAAGAGTATAGATGATGATGATGATGATGATGATAGTATAAGAGTATAGATGATGATGATGATGATGATAGTATAAGAGTATAGATGATGATGATGATGATGATGATGATAGTATAAGAGTATAGACTGATGATGATGATGATAGTATAAGAGTATAGATGATGATGATGATGATGATAGTATAAGAGTATAGATGATGATGATGATGATGATGATGATAGTTACGAGTATAGATGATGATGATGATGATAGTATAAGAGTATGATGATGATGATGATGAGTATAGAGTATATAAGATGATGATGATGATGAGATGATGATAGTATAAGAGTATATAAGATGATGATGATGATGATGATAGTATAAGAGTATGATGATGATGATGATGAGTGATGATAGTATAAGAGTATAGATGATGATGATGATGATGATAGTATACGAGTATAGATGATGATGATGATGATAGTATAAGAGTATAGAGTATGATGATGGATGATGATGATGATAGTATAAGAGTATAGAGTGATGATGATGATGATAGTATGAGAGATGATGATGATGATAGTATAAGAGTATAGATGATGATGATGATGATGATGATAGTATAAGAGTATAGATGATGATGATGATGATGATAGTATAAGAGTATGGATGATGATGATGATGATAGTATCAGAGTATCGATGATGATGATGATGATGATAGTATAAGAGTATAGATGATGATGATGATGATGATAGTATAGAGTATAGATGATGAGATGATGATGATAGTATAAGAGTATAGATGATGATGATGATGATGATAGTATAAGAGTATAGATGATGATGATGATGATGATGTAGAGTAGATGATGATGATGATAGTATAAGAGTATGATGATGATGATGATGATGATGATGATAGTATAAGAGTATAGATGATGATGATGATGATAGAGTATGATGATGATGATGATGATGTATAGAGTATGATGGGATGATGATGATAGTATAGAGTATAGATGATGATGATGATGATGATAGTATAAGAGTATATAGATGATGATGATGATGATGATAGTATAAGAGTATAGATGATGATGATGATGATGATGATAGTATAAGAGTATAGATGAGATGATGATGATGATGATAGTATAAGAGTATAGATGATGATGATGATGATAGTATAAGAGTATATAGATGATGATGATGATGATGATAGTATAAGAGTATAGATGATGATGATGATGATGATAGTATAAGAGTATAGATGATGATGATGATGATGATGATAGTATAAGAGTATAGATGATGATGATGATGATGATGATGATGATAGTATAAGAGTATAGATGGTGATGATGATGATAGTATAAGAGTATATAAGATGATGATGATGATGATGATAGTATAAGAGTATAGATGATGATGATGATGATGGATGATAGTATAAGAGTATAGATGATGATGATGATGATGATAGTATAAGCGTATAGATGATGATGATGATGATGTATAGAGTATAGATGATGATGATGATGATAGTATAAGAGTATAGATGATGATGATGATGATGATAGTATAAGAGTATAGATGATGATGATGATGATGATAGTATAAGAGTATAGATGATGATGATGATGATGATAGTATAAGAGTATAGATGATGATGATGATGATGATGATGAGATATAGATGATGATGATGATAGTATAAGAGTATAGATGATGATGATGATGATGATGATAGTATAAGAGTATAGATGATGATGATGATGATAGTATAAGAGTATGATGATGATGATGATGATAGTATAAGAGTATAGATGGTGATGATGATGATAGTATAAGAGTATATAAGATGTATGATGATGATGATGATAGTATAAGAGTATATAGATGATGATGATGATGATGATAGTATAAGAGTATAGATGATGATGATGATGATGATAGTATAAGAGTATAGATGATGATGATGATGATGATGATAGTATAAGAGTATAGATGATAGATGATGATGATGATGATGATAGTATAAGAGTATAGATGATGATGATGATGATAGTATAAGAGTATAGATGATGATGATGATGATGATAGTATAAGAGTATAGATGATGATGATGATGATGATAGTATAAGAGTATAGATGATGATGATGATGATGATAGTATAAGAGTATAGATGATGATGATGATGATGATGATGATAGTATAAGAGTATAGATGATGATGATGATGATAGTATAAGAGTATATAAGATGATGATGATGATGATAGTATAAGAGTATAGATGATGATGATGATGATGATAGTATAAGAGTATAGATGATGATGATGATGATGGATGATGATGATGATGATAGTATAAGAGTATAGATGATGATGAGATGATGATGATGATAGTATAAGAGTATAGATGATGATGATGATGATGATGATGATAGTATAAGAGTATAGATGATGATGATGATGATGATAGTATAAGATGATGATGATGATGATGATGATGATAGTATAAGAGTATAGATGATGATGATGATGATGATGATGATAGTATAAGAGTATAGATGATGATGATGATGATGATAGTATAAGAGTATATGATGATGATGATGATGATGATGATAGTATAAGAGTATATGATGATGATGATGATGATAGTATAAGAGTATGATGATGATGATGATGATAGTATAGAGTATAGATGATGATGATGATGATGATGATAGTATAAGAGTATAGATGATGATGATGATGATAGTATAAGAGTATATGATGATGATGATGATGATAGTATAAGAGTATATAAGATGATGATGATGATGATGATAGTATAAGAGTATAGATGATGATGATGATGATGATAGTATAAGAGTATATGATGATGATGATGATGATGATGATAGTATAAGAGTATAGATGATGATGATGATGATGATAGTATAAGAGTATAGATGATGATGATGATGATAGTATAGAGTATAGATGATGATGATGATGATGATGATGTATAAGAGTATAGATGATGATGATGATGATAGTATAGAGTATATAAGATGATGTGATGATGATGATAGTATAAGAGTATAGATGATGATGATGATGATGATAGTATAAGAGTATATAGATGATGATGATGATGATGATGATAGTATAAGAGTATAGATGATGATGATGATGATAGTATAAGAGTATAGATGATGATGATGATGATGATAGTATAAGAGTATAGATGATGATGATGATGATAGTATAAGAGTATAGATGATGATGATGATGATGATGATGATGATAGTATAAGAGTATAGATGATGATGATGATGATGATAGTATAAGAGTTATAGATGATGATGATGATAGTATAAGAGTATATGATGATGATGATGATGATGATAGTATAAGAGTATATGATGATGATGATGATGATAGTATAAGAGTATAGATGATGATGATGATGATAGTATAAGAGTATATGATGATGATGATGATGATAGTATAAGAGTATAGATGATGATGATGATGATAGTATAAGAGTATATGATGATGATGATGATGATGATGATAGTATAAGAGTATAGATGATGATGATGATGATGATAGTATAAGAGTATAGATGATGATGATGATGATGATAGTATAAGAGTATATATGATGATGATGATGATGATAGTATAAGAGTATAGATGATGATGATGATGATGATAGTATAAGAGTATGATGATGATGATGATGATGATAGTATAAGAGTATAGATGATGATGATGAGATGATGATAGTATAAGAGTATAGATGATGATGATGATAGTATAAGAGTATAGATGATGATGATGATGATGATGATAGTATAAGAGTATAGATGATGATGATGATGATGATAGTATAAGAGTATATAGATGATGATGATGATGATAGTATAAGAGTATATATGATGATGATGATGATAGTATAAGAGTATAGATGATGATGATGATGATGATAGTATAAGAGTATAGATGATGATGATGATGATGATGATGATGATGATAGTATAAGAGTATGAGATGATGATGATGATGATGATAGTATAAGAGTATAGATGATGATGATGATGATGATAGTATAAGAGTATAGATGATGATGATGATGATGATGATGATGATGATGATGATAGTATAAGAGTATAGATGATGATGATGATGATAGTATAAGAGTATATGATGATGATGATGATAGTATAAGAGTATAGATGATGATGATGATGATGATGATAGTATAAGAGTATAGATGATGATGATGATGATGATAGTATAAGAGTATAGATGATGATGATGATGATGATAGTATAGAGTGATAGTGATGATAGTATAAGGTATGATGATGATGATGATGATAGTATAAGAGTATAGATGATGATGATGATGATGATGTATAGAGTGTATAGATGATGATGATGATGATAGTATAAGAGTATAGATGATGATGATGATGATGATAGTATAAGAGTATAGATGATGATGATGATGATGATAGTATAAGAGTATAGATGATGATGATGATGATGATGATAGTATAAGAGTATAGATGATGATGATGATGATGATGATAGTATAAGAGTATAGATGATGATGATGATGATGATAGTATAAGAGTATGATGATGATGATGATGATGATGATAGTATAAGAGTATAGATGATGATGATGATGATGATAGTATAAGAGTATAGATGATGATGATGATGATGATAGTATAAGAGTATAGATGATGATGATGATGATGATGATAGTATAAGAGTATAGATGAGTGATGATGATGATAGTATAAGAGTATAGATGATGATGATGATGATGATAGTATAAGAGTATATGATGATGATGATGGATGATAGTATAAGAGTATAGATGATGATGATGATGATGATGATGATAGTATAAGAGTATAGATGATGATGATGATGATGATGATAGTATAAGAGTATAGATGATGATGATGATGATGATAGTATAAGAGTATAGATGATGATGATGATGATGATGATAGTATAAGAGTATAGATGATGATGATGATGATAGTATAAGAGTATAGATGATGATGATGATGATAGTATAAGAGTATGATGATGATGATGATGATGATAGTATAAGAGTTATAGATGATGATGATGATGATAGTATAAGAGTATAGATGATGATGATGATGATGATAGTATAAGAGTATAGATGATGATGATGATGATGATAGTATAAGAGTATAGATGATGATGATGATGATGATAGTATAAGAGTATAGATGATGATGATGATGATGATAGTATAAGAGTATATGATGATGATGATGATGATAGTATAAGAGTATGAGATGATGATGATGATGATAGTATAAGAGTATAGATGATGATGATGATGATGATAGTATAAGAGTATAGATGATGATGATGATGATGATAGTATAAGAGTATAGATGATGATGATGATGATGATGATAGTATAAGAGTATAGATGATGATGATGATGATGATGATAGTATAAGAGTATAGATGATGATGATGATGATAGTATAAGAGTATAGATGATGATGATGATGATGATAGTATAAGAGTATAGATGATGATGATGATGATGATGATAGTATAAGAGTATAGATGATGATGATGATGATGATAGTATAAGAGTATAGATGATGATGATGATGATGATAGTATAAGAGTATAGATGATGATGATGATGATGATAGTATAAGAGTATAGATGATGATGATGATGATGATAGTATAAGAGTATAGATGATGATGATGATGATGATAGTATAAGAGTATAGATGATGATGATGATGATGATACGTATAAGAGTATAGATGATGATGAGAGATGATGATAGTATAAGAGTATAGATGATGCTGATGATGAGCTCGTATAGGTATAAGATGATGATAGTATAAGGTATAGATGTGATGATGATGATAGTATAAGAGTATAGATGGATGATGATGATGATAGTATAAGAGTATTGAAGATGCATGATTGATAGTCTAAGAGTATATAAGATGATGATAGTATAAGAGTATAGATGATGATGATGATGATGATGATAGTATAAGAGTATATAGATGATGATGATGATGATGATAGTATAAGAGTATAGATGATGATGATGATGATGATGCTCGTATAAGAGTATGATGATGATGATGATGATGATGACTAGTATAAGAGGTATAGATGATGATGATGATGATGATGATAGTATAAGAGTATAGATGATGATGATGATGATGATGATAGTATAAGAGTATGATGATGATGATGATGATGATAGTATAAGAGTATAGATGATGATGATGATGATGATAGTATAGCGTATCGATGATGATGATGATGATGATCTTAAAGAGTATAGATGGTGCTGATGATGATAGTCTAAGAGTATCATACGATGGATGTTGATGATGATGATAGTATTAAGAGTATAGATGCTGATGATTCGATGATGATAGTATAAGCGTATAGATGATGATGATGATGATGATGATGATGATGATAGTATAAGAGTATAGATGATGATGATGATGATGATGATAGTATAAGAGTATAGATGATGATGATGATGATGATAGTATAAGAGTATAGATGATGATGATGATGATGATGATGATAGTATAAGAGTATAGATGATGATGAAGATAGTATAAGAGTATAGATGATGATGATGATAGTATAAGAGTATAGATGATGATGATGATGATGATGACTAGTATAAGAGGATAGCTTGATGATCGATGATGATGATGATGATGATCAGTATAAGAGTATAGATGATGATGATGATGATGATAGTATAAGAGTATAGATGATGATGATGATGATGATAGTATAAGAGTATAGATGATGATGATGATGATGATAGTATAAGAGTATAGATGATGATGATGATGCTGACTAGTATAAGAGTATAGATGATGATGATGATGATGATAGTATAAGAGTATAGATGATGATGATGATGATGATAGTATAAGAGTATAGATGATGATGATGATGATGATAGTATAAGAGTATAGATGATGATGATGATGATGATAGTATAGAGTATAGATGATGATGATGATGATGATAGTATAAGAGTATAGATGATGATGATGATGATGATAGTATAAGAGTATAGATGATGATGATGATGATGATAGTATAAGAGTATAGATGATGATGATGATGATGATAGTATAAGAGTATAGATGATGATGATGATGATGATAGTATAAGAGTATAGATGATGATGATGATGATGATAGTATAAGAGTATAGATGATGATGATGATGATGATAGTATAAGAGTATAGATCTGATGGATGATGATGATGATAGTATAAGAGGGTTAGATGATGATGATGATGATAGTATAGAGTATAAGAGTATAGATGATGATGATGATGATGATGATAGTATAAGAGTATAGATGATGATGATGATGATGATAGTATAAGAGTATAGATGATGGATGATGATGATGATAGTATAAGAGTATAGATGATGATGATGATGATAGTATAAGAGTATAGATGATGATGATGATGATGATAGTATAAGAGTATAGATGATGATGATGATGATGATAGTATAAGAGTATAGATGGATGAAGATGATGATGATAGTATAAGAGTATAGATGATGATGATGATGCTGATAGTATAAGAGTATAAGAGATGATGATGATGATATGTATAAGAGGTATTGATGATGATGATGATGATGATGATGGCTAAGAGTATTGTTGATGATGATGATGATGATGAGTAGAAGAGTATGGATGTGATGATGGATGATAGTATAAGGTATGTAGAATATGATGATGATGATGATTGATGTATAAGATTATAAGATGATGATAGAATTATTAAGAGAGAAATGATGATGATGATAGATATGATGCTGAATATAATATAGATAGCATATAATATATGATGATGATAGTTAATAGTGATGATGATGTCTCACTGCTAGTTATAATATAAAACTATCACTAGTCTTCATAACTGATAATCATTCTGATGTCATATAACTACTCATCTACACTCATCATCATCACTACACCTCTACACTCATTATCATCATCATCACTACACCTCTACACACCTCATCATAATCATCATCATCACTACACCTCTACACTCATCATCATCATCATCATCACTACACCTCTACACTCATCATCATCATCATCACTACACCTCTACACTCATCATCATCATCATCATCATCACTACACCTCTACACTCATCATCATCATCATCATCACTACACCTCTACACTCATCATCATCATCATCACTACACCTCTACACTCATCATCATCATCATCATCATCACTACACCTCTACACTCATCATCATCATCATCACTACACCTCTACACTCATCATCATCATCATCATCATCACTACACCTCTACACTCATCATCATCATCATCATCACTACACCTCTACACTCATCATCATCATCATCATCACTACACCTCTACACTCATCATCATCATCATCATCATCACTACACCTCTACACTCATCATCATCATCATCATCATCATCACTACACCTCTACACTCATCATCATCATCATCATCATCACTACACCTCTACACTCATCATCATCATCATCATCACTACACCTCTACACTCATCATCATCATCATCATCACTACACCTCTACACTCATCATCATCATCATCATCACTACACCTCTACACTCATCATCATCATCATCATCACTACACCTCTACACTCATCATCATCATCATCATCACTACACCTCTACACTCATCATCATCATCATCATCACTACACCTCTACACTCATCATCATCATCATCATCACTACACCTCTACACTCATCATCATCATCATCATCACTACACCTCTACACTCATCATCATCATCATCACTACACCTCTACACTCATCATCATCATCATCACTACACCTCTACACTCATCATCATCATCACTACACCTCTACACTCATCATCATCATCACTACACCTCTACACTCATCATCATCATCATCATCATCACTACACCTCTACACACCTCATCATCATCATCATCATCACTACACCTCTACACTCATCATCATCATCATCATCACTACACCTCTACACTCATCATCATCATCATCATCATCACTACACCTCTACACTCATCATCATCATCATCATCATCACTACACCTCTACACTCATCATCATCATCATCATCACTACACCTCTACACTCATCATCATCATCATCATCACTACACCTCTACACTCATCATCATCATCATCATCACTACACCTCTACACTCATCATCATCATCATCATCACTACACCTCTACACACCTCATCATCATCACTACACCTCTACACACCTCATCATCATCATCATCACTACACCTCTACTCATCATCATCATCATCATCATCACTACACCTCTACTCATCATCCTCATCATCATCATCACTACACCTCTACACACCTCATCATCATCATCATCACTACACCTCTACACACCTCATCATCATCATCACTACACCTCTACACACCTCATCATCATCATCACTACACCTCTACACACCTCATCATCATCATCACTACACCTCTACACACCTCATCATCATCGTCACTACACCTCTACACACCTCATCATCATCACTACACCTCTACACACCTCATCATCATCATCACTACACCTCTACACACCTCATCATCGTCACTACACCTCTAAACACATCATCATCATCATCGTCACTACACCTCTAGATACACGTCACTACACACACGTCACTACACCTCTAGATACACGTCACAACACACACCACTACACCACTAGACACACGTCACTTGTCACTACACTTCTAGACACGCGTCACTACATCTCTACACACACGTCACTTGTCACTACATCTCTACACACACGTCACTCGTCACTACACCTCTACACAATCGTCAATACACCTCTACACACTCGTCACTACACCTCTACACACTCGTCACTACACCTCTACACACGTCACTCGTCACTACACCTCTACACACTCGTCACTACACCTCTACACATGTCACTCGTCACTACACCTCTACACAATCGTCAATACACCTCTACACACTCGTCACTACACCTCTACACACTCGTCACTACACCTCTACACACTCATCACTACACCTCTACACACGTCACTCGTCACTACACCTCTACACACTCGTCACTACACCTCTACACACTCGTCACTACACCTCTACACACTCGTCACTACACCTCTACACACTCCTCACTACACCTCTACACACACGTCACTACACCTGTACACACACGTCACTACACCTCTACACACTCCTCACTACACCTCTACACACACGTCACTACACCTGTACACACAGCAGTTGATTGTGTCATTACACTATTTGATGTGTGTGTGTGTGCCCAGTATCCAGGTGACAGTGTAGTCACAGGACAAGGCCGGATTAATGGCCGTCTCGTTTACGTCTTCAGCCAGGTGAGTAACAGTCTCTCTCTGACTTCTCTCTGCCCCAATCACATGATGTCACAAGATATGATGTCACATCTCTCATCTCCTGTTCTCAGGACTTCACCGTGTTTGGAGGAAGTTTATCGGGAGCTCACGCCCAGAAAATCTGTAAAGTGAGTTCTGTCTATTTAATCTGTCCACCTGCAGATTTGAAGGTGTGTGTAAAGGGTCAGAGGTCATTCAGGACACATGTATGTGTGTGTAGGTGATGGACCAGGCGATGATGGTTGGAGCTCCAGTGATTGGTCTGAATGATTCAGGTGGTGCACGAATTCAGGAAGGAGTGGAATCTCTGGCAGGATACGCCGACATTTTCCTGGTAACTGATAGACAGATTGACATGTAGATGGACAGAGAGAGCAGATAAAATATTAGACAGACATAAAGACAGGTGTGTGTGCGTTCTCTCTCTCTCTCTCTCTCGCTCTCTCTCTCTCGCTCTCTCTCTCTCTCTCAGAGGAACGTGCTGGCATCAGGTGTTGTTCCTCAGATCTCTCTCATCATGGGGCCGTGTGCAGGAGGAGCCGTTTATTCTCCTGCTCTTACTGACTTCACCTTTATGGTCAAGGTGAGGCGCTGACAACCCCACCCACTCTACCTGTTTATAACCCCACCCACTCTACCTGTTTATAACCCCACCCACTCTACCTGTTTATAACCCCACCCACTCTACCTGTTTATAACCCCACCCACTCTACCTGTTTATAACCCCACCCACTCTACCTGTTTATAACCCCAGCCACTCTATCTGTTTATAACCCCACCCACTCTACCTGTTTATAACCCCACCCA
>NC_083474.1:23055789-23093289 GCF_030014155.1 Tachysurus vachellii
ACTTTCATGGGCAGAGCATCAAACTCTTTATTTTCTGATCAATACTAAAACACACATCTGTCTGATTACTGAAATAAAACTGCAAGTGAACATGTTCTGATCATCACTTTAATCTGAGAGAACCTTCTAGATTCACTCTCACTCACTCATCTTCTACCGCTTATCTGAACTACCTCGGGTCACGGGGAGCCTGGGCCTATCTCAGGCGTCATTGGGCATCAAGGCAGGATACACCCTGGACGGAGTGCCAACCCATCACAGGGCACACACACACACTCTCATTCACTCACACAATCACACACTAGGGACAATTTTCCAGAGATGCCAATCAACCTACCATGCATGTCTTTGGACCGGGGGAGGAAACCGGAGTACCCGGAGGAAACCCCCGAGGCACGGGGAGAACATGCAAACTCCACACACACAAGGTGGAGGCGGGAATCGAACCCCCAACCCTGGAGGTGTGAGGCCAACGTGCTAACCACTAAGCCACTGTGCCCCCCCTTCTAGATTCATTTATATATATATATATATATATATATATATATATATATATATATATATATATATATATATATATATATATATATATATATATATAAAGCTTGATACAGCAGGATATAAAACGTTCCAGAGGCAGTAAGAGGTCACAGGAGCCCCAGGCTTTAGCATTAACATAATAATTAGCTGTTATATTTATAGTTGTCCAAATCATGAGCAGTTCAGGGCTTTATTTTAGAGTAAGGAGCTGTAAAGGACATCAATGACAACTGGGGGTGCTTAGGGGAGGTAAGAGGCTTCACTGGGGGCAGTAGGGGACACTGTTGAGAGAATTGGGCTTTATGGGGCAGTAGGGGACACTGTGGGCAGAACTGGGCTTTATAGTTTATGGGGCTTTAGGGGCACTGTGAACAGAACGGGGCTTTATGGGGCAGTAGGGGGCACTGTGGACAGAACGGGGCTTTATTGGGCAGTAGAGGACACTGGACAGACCACGCTTTATAGGGCAGTTCGGGACACTGTGGACAGAACGGGGCTTTATGGGGAAGTAGGGAGCAATGAGGATGGAACGGGACTTTATGGTTCATGGGGCAGTAGGGACACTAGACAGAACGGGGCTTTATGGTTTATGGGGCTTTAGGGGACACTGTGGACAGAACGGCTTTATGGGGCAGTAGGGGGCACTGTGGACAGACCGCGCTTTATGGGGCAGTAGGGGACACTGTGGACAGACCGCGCTTTATGGGGCAGTAGGGGACACTGTGGACAGAACAGGGCTTTATGGGGCAGTTGGGGGCACTGTGGACAGACCGCGCTTTATGGGGCAGTGGGGGACACTCTGGACAGAACAGGGCTTTATGGGCCAGTAGGGGGCACTGTGGACGGACCGTGCTTTATGGGGCAGTAGGGGGCACTGTGGACAGACCGCGCTTTATGGGGCAGTAGGGGACACTGTGGACAGAACAAGGCTTTATGGGGCAGTAGGGGGCACCGTGGACAGAACAGGGCTTTATGGGGCAGTAGAGGGCAATGAAGATGGAACGGGGCTTTAGGGGGCACTGTGGACAGAACAGGGCTGTATAGTTTATGGGGCAGTAGGGGACACTGTGGACAGAACAGTGCTTTACGGGGCAGTGAGGGACACTGTGGACAGAACAGTGCGTTACGGGGCAGTGAGGGACACTGTGGGCAGAAGTGGGCTTTATGGTTTATGGGGCTTTATGGGACACTGTGGATGGAACCGGGCTTTATTGGGCAGTAGGGGGCACTGTGGACAGATCGGGGCTTTAGGGGGCACTTTGGACAGAACAGGGCTTTATGGGGCAGATAGTTTGATTGTATTCGGTACTTGATGATTTTTGATGGGGCAGTCATGGCCTAATGGTTAGAGAGTCTGACTCGGTTGTGGGTTTGAGTCTCGGGCCGGCAATACCACGACTGAGGTGCCCTTGAGCAAGTGCTCAAGTCCCCAACTGCTCCCCGGGCGCCGCAGCATAAATGGCTGCCCACTGCTCTGGGTGTGTGTTCACGGTGTGTGTGTGTTCACTGCTGTGTGTGTGTGTGTGTGCACTTTGGATGGGTTAAATGCAGAGAACAAATTCTGAGTATGGGACACGTATGTCACGTCACTATGTCTGTCTTCTGCAGCAGGAGTTTGTAACAGCTTTTGATGAATTAGTGGATTCTGATGTGCAGATGATCCGCTGAGCTCTGCATCTGAAGAGATTCCAAAATGATAGTGTGATCGTCACTACAGTGTTTATTTAAATCCAGTGTGTTAGTGTTTCAGCATGTCACAGTTTATTGCAGACACTCAAACCGAGTCTGGAAATTCACAAACACTCACCAGGAATCAGGGAGACAATAACATGGATAACACACTTCATATGTGAGCTAGTGATACACTGATCACATGACAACCTCTTCTCTTCTCTTCCTTTTCTCATATACTACTCATCTATCTTCACTAATCACTTAAACACCAAAACAGTCACATGTACATCAGAAGCAACTGAACAGATTAGATCTCTAAAGGTTGAAGAAGGTGGAGTTTAAGGATATGAACCTTTTACACATTGAGAACATCTCTGTTAGAATATATACACAAAGCTCCATCCCACAGCCTGTACTGGTTTGGACGTTTTCCTATGAAAACACGTCCCAATGTGTTTTATTCTTCTTGTACCACAGCAACTCACCAAGAGTTATATTTTTTTATTCGTTTACAGTTAATATTAATCTTTCTTAAAAGTAACAACACCTTTTTTCATCCAACCCAGCAGGGTGAGCTGGATGTAAACTGGAGATTTGTCCCACGGCCCGTTTGTTTATACGGATGTGGGCAGGATTAAGAGCTGAAACGTGGCCACTGGAGGGCGTCAGAGACATTCAGCTTCACTTTATATACAGACCTGAAAAAAATGCAGTGCTTCAGTCCCAGTGTTTTGTAGTGACGTCATGTGTGAAGTGAAAGCTTTGATCTTTAATGACTAATCCTCTCCTCTGTAAGACAATACATCACAGCACAGTGTTAGACTCAGACTCAAAAACTAATGACCAGATCATGAGTGGGTGCGACAGACAGACAGACAGACAGACAGACAGATTGTTGTGCTGATGTTGTAACAGTTGATACAGAATAAATATAATAATTAGGATGGAATATGTGTGTGTTTAGGTGTTTAAAAAAATGTGATGCTGCACTGCACCAGCCCGCTGGTCATCAGCATGTTCACACACGCCTGTGTTTATGTGTGTGTGTGTGTGTGTGTGTGTGTGTGTGTGTGTGTATAATGTTATACCCATATGTACCTGTTCTCATCAGCACAGCAACGTGGCACAGAACTGACAGAAAACTCTAACAAGACTTTACGTGTTCAGTCACCAAAACCAAATTCCATCCTGGTTTTACTGTGTGTGTGTGTGTGTGTGTGTGTGTGTTACACATTGTGTAGTGTGCATTGCACAAGTAGCAGCATTAATAACATTATAATACAGTTAATAACATTGTGACTAATGTTTAATCTTTATAAACGGTGTAAATAAATAACATTATTTTAATATTTAAGTATATTGTTGTGTCTGCAGTCAGATAAATAATAACACGACACCATCGCTTGCGGTGCAACTCAGTTATTTCCTATTTACTGAACCGGAACTGAATGCAAAATAATACATCATTATATAGATCACCACTAGGGGGCAGGCTTATCACAAAACTATGACTCGCGTTATATAGTACATACATTACACTTTCCTCCCCCACTAGATTAATTATACTGAGAAACATGAAACACAAAACCAAAACGTACTGCATTACATCAACAGGTACTCTAACAAAATGTTTCTAATTTAACATAGCTACAAATCAAGCCTTTGAGGAGGTTTTCTACATCTCTCAGGATAACGTCTCTGTAAGCCTAGGTGAGATTCAGGTGCAGGTGCAGGCGCAACCGGCATTGTGACATCTGGTTCATCTTCATGCGACTCAGATTCATTCACGTTAACTGATGTAGGAGGGACAGTGTCGACAGCATTGTTGTCCTTGGCATGCGAATCAGGGGCAGGTAAAGGTGAGGATTTTGTCTGGCGATCCACCAACTGATCTACATGGCGTCTCCAAGTATTTTCTCCAACCTTCACTGTGTACGTCAAGGGTCCCGTTCTGGTGGTGATAGTACCTGGTTGCCACTTTTCCAGTCTGTAGTCGCGTGCTAAGACCTCTTGTCCAACTCGGAAATTTCTTGTAGGTCTGTCCTTTATCTGCTCAAATTGTTTATTTTCCACGTCACGTCGAACATTTGGTCTGATGAGATCCAAGCGAGATCTTAAGTTTCTTTTAAGGAACATCATCGCTGGTGTTTGGCCTGTCGTGGCGTGTGCTGCATTCCTGTACATGAAAAGAAAGTTGTCTATTTTGTGTTGTAGCGAAATGCTGTCATTGTCCATTGCTTTTATTGCTTTCTTGAAAGTCTGCACAAACCTTTCCGCCAAGCCATTAGTGGCAGGATGGTATGGCGCAGAAGTGATGTGTTTGACTCCATTCAGCTTCATGAATTTCCGAAACTCGTCTGAGACGAACTGTCGTCCATTATCTGTGCATATCTGCTCTGGCAACCCATTCCTGGAGAATATTGTTCTCAATACCGAAACAGTGTTTTCAGATGTGGTTGTCTTCATCGGAACAACTTCAGGCCATTTAGAATGTGCGTCCACGGCGATCAAGAACATGGAGTCCCTAAATGGACCAGCAAAGTCAACGTGCACTCGTTGCCATGGTGTTGACGGCCATTCCCAGGGATGCAAAGGAGCTAATGGTGGAGAGTTCTGGGTCCGTTGACATCCAGGACAAGCCTTTGCCAGATCCTCAATCTGCTTGTCGATTCCCGGCCACCACATATAACTACGTGCAAGATTCTTCATTTTTACTGTGCCCAAATGCCCTTCATGTAACGTGTCCAACATCTTACTACGCAATTTGGAGGGAACGACAACTCTTAATCCACACATCAGCGTTCCTTGACACACAGAAAGCTGTTCTCTTCTCGCTGAGAATGCTGGATACAGTGAGTTGCCGTGTGCTGGCCACCCGAGAACTGTGATGTCATAGACTTTGGACAATGTGGGGTCATTACGGGTTTCTTTCTGAATAGTGGCATTTGTTACAGGTAACTGACTCACAATTGTGGTGTGAAACACGTCAGCTGGATCCACACTATGTGACTCGTCTGTTGACTTCAGAGGCAGACGTGACAAGCCATCCGCGTTACCATGTAGTTTGGTGCCTTTGTACTCAATATCATATTGGTGAGCACCCAAGAAGAGTGACCAACGCTGCAGCCTAGCTGAGGCCATCGCTGAGACACCCCTCCGCACATTAAAGATCGAGACCAAGGGCTGATGGTCCGTGATCAGGGTGAATCTTTGACCATACAGGTAATGGTGGAACTTTTTTACACCCCACACAAGGCTAAGTGCTTCTCTGTCTATTTGTGCGTAGTTACGTTCTGCTGCCGTTAGTGATCTCGATGCAAAGGCTATCGGTTTTTCTGTGCTTTCTGGAAACTTGTGTGACAGCACAGCGCCAATTCCATACGGCGATGCGTCACATGCCAGCCTGATGGGTATGGATGGATCGAAATGAGTCAGCACTATATCAGAAGTTATGAGCATCTTGGTCTTCTGAAAAGCTTGTTCGCAACTGTCTGACCATTTCCACTGTGTTCTTGTTTGCAACAGTGTATTCAATGGGTGTAGCACGGTCGAGAGGTTTGGAAGAAATTTGTGATAATAGTTCACAAGTCCGAGATATGATCGGAGTTGAGACACATTCTGTGGGTGTGGTGCATTTAACACAGCTTCGATTTTGTCCTGTGACTTGTGTAGACCATCTTTGTCTATCACATGACCACAATAAGAAATCCGAGACTTGAAGAACTCACATTTCTCTTTGTTAGCTCTTAGTCCATACTCACACAGTCGAGTCAGCACACGTTGTAAGTTTTGGAGGTGATCTGCATCGTCCTTCCCTGTTACAATGATATCGTCCAGGTAACACTGCGTTCCTGGAATACCCTGCAGCACCTGGTCCATCGCTCTCTGCCACAAGGCAGGGGCTGATGCAATTCCAAAAACAAGACGGTTGTACTGATAGAGCCCTTTATGTGTGTTGATGGTCAAGAATTTCTTGGATTGCTCATCCATCTCCATCTGGAGGTATGCTTTGGCCAGGTCAATTTTTGAGAAGTGTTCTCCCCTGGACAAGGATGCGAAAATATCTTCAATGCGTGGCAGGGGATACTGTACTACATGAAGAGCTGGATTAACGGTCACTTTAAAGTCCCCACAAATACGCACATCCCCTGTCTTACCCTTTTTGATCACAGGAACTATGGGCGTTGCCCATTCACTCCGTTCAATTTTAGTCAGGATTCCTGTTCTTTCCAAATGATCCAGCTCTGCCTCCACCTTGGGACGAATTGCATATGGGACTGGGCGGGCTTTAAAGAATTTTGGAGAAGTGTCTTCTTTTAACTCCAGAGTCCCTTTTATTCCTTTAAGTGTTCCTATCCCTTTCCGAAACACAGCTTCTGCATTTTGTACAATTTGCGTTAAAGTAATTTGTGTCTCTTTGTTTGTAATTTGCTGGGACATATCCAAGTTTTTTATTGCGTGCCAGTCCAGAGGTATTTTCCTCAGCCATTCACGTCCGAACAATGCAGGCCCTCCATTTTCCAGTACATACAGGTTGAGCTGTTGCTGATTTTCTTTGTAATTCACAGTTACTGGTAATTTTCCTTTTGGAGACACTTTTTCACCAGTATAAGTCTTTAATATCACTGATGTCTGTTGCAGTGGTATTTTTGAAAACAGTCGTTTGTAATCAGCTGCTGAGATGACCGATAAGGCAGATCCAGTGTCTAACTCCATCTTGAGTTTAACACCTGATACTTCTGGCGTAAGCCAAATAACTCTTCGATCTGTCTCTTTAATACTGTACAGTTCCAGGCATGAGAGATCATCAGTATCTGAACTTGTGTTCGCTTCATTTTCAGTTACTTGATGTACAGTGGCAGATTTACGTTTCACTTTGTACATTCTGTCTTTCTGTACCTTCTGTTTATCCATTTTGCATGCTCTCTCGATGTGCCCCTTTTTATGGCATCTTCTACACTCTTTATCCTTGAACCAGCAGTCATTTGCATCATGAGACATTTTTCCACAGCGATAGCATTTTTGTTTTCTTTCCGATTTCAGTGCCAGTTTATTTGTTGCACATTCTATTGATTTTTGTTGCAATTCTAATGCATCTTTTGCTGCAGTCTCCATGGATATTGCAATGTTCAATGCACGATCGAGCGTCAAATCTTTTTCTGTCAGCAGTCTTTTTTGTGTACTTTCATTATGCATACCACAAACAAGTCTGTCTCTTAATGCATCTGCCAGCCCAGCTCCGAACTGACAATGCTCTGACAATCGGCGTAACTCAGCTATGTATTCGGAAACACTTTCTCCTTTAGCTTGGTTCCGCTTGTGGAATCTGAATCTTTCCGCAATTAGTAAAGGTTTGGGGCTCAAATGTTCATTTAAAATGTCCACTACTTGCTGGAACGATTTATCCGCTGGCCTTTCAGGGGTTAACAGACTACGAAGTAGTCCATAAGTTTTCGCTCCCATCACGCTCAGCAAAACAGCCACTTTCTTATCATTCTCAATGTCATTGGCCTCACAGTATAGCTCCACCCTTTCCACATAAGTTCCCCAATCCTCAGCATTACTATCAAATGCGGTGATAGTTCCAATCATTGACATTTTCGCTGGTTTGCAGTTTCACATGAGACATTAATTGGCTTCTCTTTCTGTTCAATGTAACTCACGCGCTCTTATCATGAATATTCCTTTCCGTTTCCAGACCATTCAGGTCTTTTTGTTGCATCCGTGTTTGTCGGTCCGAAAACTCGTCGCCAATTCTGTTGTGTCTGCAGTCAGATAAATAATAACACGACACCATCGCTTGCGGTGCAACTCAGTTATTTCCTATTTACTGAACCGGAACTGAATGCAAAATAATACATCATTATATAGATCACCACTAGGGGGCAGGCTTATCACAAAACTATGACTCGCGTTATATAGTACATACATTACATATATAAATGATAAATATTTTATAATGATGTTTAATCAGCATTTATAGCCACTTTAATAACAATAACAACACAAGAGCACTATCATTATTATCCTCTTACCTGGTGGCTTCAGGAGCACCTTTTTATTCATCAGAACATTTCCACAGCTCTAAATCAATGCTCCTCCCACACTGTTACCATGACAACGAGATTAAATAAACTTCTAGGACAAGCTTATACTTATGAACTGCTAGCATGTAAAAATTATAGTTGAGTTGGCACATCAGAGCTTGAGAATGACCCTCCGTAACCATAGCAACAGTCATGTAACCGTAGCCTAGGATTTAGTTGTGTTTCGGTGAAACTTTTTAACCCGGTGAAGTAACCCGAGTGTAAACAACAGAACGTTTAATGACACTTTTGGCTCAGATGATCATCCTGCAGTGTTTAATCTTTGTGTTAATGACTGTGAGGATGAAGGAGATCTGGTCCTGCAGTGCTCAGCATGTCTCTGGCAGCTGTAACAACACACACACACACACACACACACACACACACACACACACAGTCTGTGGTTCAGACGATTAAAGAACCATTTTTCCAGACAAACGCCAAAACCCACTCACTCAGCCATCAATCACAGTGTTATTGTGTTAGTGTGTTTGTGTGTGTATGTATGTGTGTGAGTGTGTATGTATGTGTGTGTGTATATGTGTATGTGTGTGTGTTTGTGTGTGTGTGTGTGTATATTTGTGTGTGTGTATATGTATGCGTGTGTGTATATGTGTGTGTGTATATTTGTGTGCGTGCGTGCGTGCGTGCGTGTGTGTGTGCGAGCATGTGTGTAAGTGTGTGTGTAAGTGTTTTTCCCTAATAACTATGATGATTAAGATGTCATTGTAAAGCCCTGTGTGGATTAGAAGCGGTGTATAAGTACAGAAGTCCAACATTAAATAAAAGAAGAGTTTAATAAATAAACTGTAGCTCTGTGCTGAGCTGCAGTGTGTAAGAGGAATAACACACCTGAGGACGTGCTGTTAGAGGAAAATAATCAGCTTAGTGGACATCAACTCTGTTTCATCACAACATCCAGAAACAGAATGTTTACACTAACACTTACACACACTGTTTTATTCTTCGTCATTAATTTGTTTGACATTAGAGTAGCTCCGCCCCGTGGTAGTAGTGACGTCACAGTAAACCGCATGCACGACCTTTTCTGGTAGATATTTTTGTTGTTATATGTTTGAGTAAATGTGCTAGAAATAAATTGTAGGATGTTACTTTAGAGATTACAGAACATTATGTTGGACTGGACTGTTATCATCTCACCCCCCCCCACCCCCTCCCTCTCCTCTCCTCTCTCCCTCCCCGCACCCCGCACCCCCCTCCATCCTCTATCCCCCCTTATCTCCCCTCCTCTGTCCCCGCCCTCCCTCTCTCGCCCCCTCTCTCATTCCCCTCCCCCCATCCCCCTCTCAGTCTCTCCCCTTCTTTCCCCTCCCTCTCCCTCTCTCGCCCTCCCTCCCCCTTCCCCTATCCCCCCTCTCAGTCTCTCCCCCTTCTCTCCCCTCCCTCCCTCCCCCCTCTCCCTCCCTCTCTCCCTCTCCCTCTCTCTCTCTCTCTCTCTCTCTCCCTCTCTCCCCCTCTCCCCGCAGTGAGGCAGTACTGTACTGTTCTGTACTGTTGTGTCTCAGTGTTTCTGCTGGTGTCGGTAGTGAAAGTGTCGCTGCGGATTCTGCGATAAGACCGGGAGAGAAACTGCAGCTGGAGCTACCGAGTCACGGTCAGTGTGTGTGTGTGTGTGTGTGTGTGTGTGTGTGTGTGTGTGTGTGTGTGTGTGTGTGTGTGTGTGTGTGTGTGTGTGTGTAATAGAAGTGTATTGTTAGTGGCTACTGGGGAACTTTGTATCCGCTCGCGCGTCGTCATGAAACCACTGTGTGGTGCGGGTTCGGATTTAATGCGTCTCTGCTGCGTGAAATGGGAAGAAGCCGCAAACTGGGCGGATTTCTTTAAAAATCAGACCTGTGGTGTGTGTGTGTGTGTTTGTGTGTGTGTGTGTGTGCGCGCGTGAGTGGTCTGTGCGAGTGTGTGTGTGTGTGTGTGTGTGTGTGTGTGTGCGAGTGTGTGTGTGTGTGAGTGTGTGTGTGTGCGCGAGTGTGTGTGAGTGTGTGAGCGCACTAAAGTCCTGTAAGAGAATCATTCGAAATAATGTTCTTATTCTTGATCCTTTCCCGGTTGTGTAAAAGTTTGTACACTTCTGATAGTAAACGTCTGTAGACATTTACTGCTGTAGCTGAGTGACATGTAGTTGAAGCCCCAAGCTGGGCACAAGAAGCCCCAGGCAGGACAGGGGAAGAAAAGTCCCCAAGATGGATCAAGTTTACAAACAGGAAGACAGGTTTTGCAAAACACCAGATTAGACAGATGAAGCTCCCAAATCAGGCAAAAGTAGCCACAGAGTGGAGATGAGAGGTTCTTGGGTGGACAGAAGGAGTTCCAGGATGGACAGAAGACTCTTCAGCTTGAGTAAGAAGTTTGAGGTTGGACAGAAAAAGAAGCCCCAGACTGGGTAAAGCACATGGCAGAAGAAGTGTCTGTTGGGACAGAAGATTTCTGTATCATGTTGTACTACACTGATCTGTATACTGTGTGTTGTGATATGTTATTACATTATTAGGAATTATAGAATTCAAGGTTGCCAGATTCACTGATTTTGAGCCACACATGTAAAAACTTTTTCGGTTGAACATAAAACTCAAGGGTGGATAAATTCGATCAGAAAAGAAGCAGAATGGAAATAAGGACACATACGAGTCGTTATGTGTTTCTGTGTTGTGTCCAAGTTTGACTCCGTGACCCGCAGCATCTTTGGAGAGCTGCTGCTCGATAAGGGTCAGAAGTCAGGGGTCAGGTCAAGCCTGAGGCATGCAGCGTGGTCAGGAAACAGAGTGTGTGGTATGAATCTCAGCTGCTCTCAGCCCTCACACACACACACACACAACCTGGCCTGTTGTAGTATATTACGCAGTATTACTTTAATGCACTCGATGGTACAGTAGTGTGTGGTTTGAGACACAGCCGCCGTTCCTCGTTAATCCGGCACTGCAGCTGTGGGTTTAACGAGACGTCTGGCTGCCGAGTCGAATCTTCCTCCTTCTTCTTTCTGCCTTTTAACTCTTCTGGAGTGTGTGAGTCATGGCATGACTACATGCAAAGCTCTGTAGATCCTTGATGTGTATATATATATGTGTGTACGTTTTTCTTTTCTTTTCACAGCTGTAAGGATCAATGTACAAAGAAAAAACACAGTAAAGTGTGAAATTGGCTGAAAATGTTCAGCGTTTTATTGAGTGAATCTACGTGCGAATGAGTCAGTCAGTGTCTAACGAATGGATTAGTCTCGTAGGTGGATTTGTGTTTTAATGAGTAAAGCGTCATTAAAATTTATATTACACTGTGGGTTTTCTTTACACTCCACTTTACATCTTCAAGACTTTGATGGAAATGAACAGAATTCGTGTAGAGATTCATTTCTGTTCCTCCCTGATCTCTGAGTGACTAGTGAGACTGTGAGAATAAAACCTACTGCTTTGGATTCTGTTTATCATCAGAAGACAAATTTCATTTTGCTGAAGTGTTTGTATTATTAGAATGGATTGTGCTGTGTGTGTGTGTGTGTGTGTGTGTGGGTGGGTGTGTGTGTGCATGCGTGTGCATGCGTGTGTGTAATTTAATTAAAACATGAGCATCACCATGGTAACTGTCTGTCTAATCTGCCATATTGGATGTTTGCATGGAAACTAGAATATTACCAAAATTTCAAACACACACACACACACACACACACACACACACACACACACACACACACAGACAAACAAACTAGGGATTTGTTTATTTTAAACCTATATTGCAAATGCATACATTGGCTGAGAACAGCAGTGTGTTCTATTTAGCTATGTTTTGATTGGCTGGCAGCATTATGATGTGTTCTGATTGGCTGAGAGCATTACAGTAATCAGATTCTAATCATAGTGTCAAAAATTGTTATGAGATGAACTTGTTAAAGTAAAACATTTCCTTGGATTGAGGTTATTTCTGTGCGCTTGCTTCTGTAGGCATGTTTTTATTTTTATTCTGATACCTTATATAGAAATAAAGACACAGTTTCACAGGATTTTTCTCTTGGATCCTATGTGTCTGCCTGATAAAGTCAGCGGTTATGTGATGACTAAGCCTTTAGTGATCCATCATCAAGTTCTCCACTGTGTTTACACAGATCTGGGCGTTCAGAGGATAGAGTTACATGTTTGGAGAGAAAACGTGTACAAAAAGAAAAGCGTCAGTGGTTTTATTTGATGTTTTGTGAATGATGTCATCATTTCAGCTCACGGCAGTCTGTGACATTAATCTGTTACCAAGCAGGATACAGTTACACTCTGTCACTTAGCACAAATATATTAATGGGACAGTGTGTTCTGATTGGCTGAGAGAAGAATAGTTTCATTTGGTTGGCTGAGAGCGGAATGAGGTCTTCCAAATGTCTGAGACATCTACAGTGAGTTTTGATTGGTTGAGAGAGGAATGAAGTGTACTGATTGGCCAAGAGCAGTAGAGTGTGTTCTGATTAGCTGAGAGATCTGCTGTGTGTTCTGATTAGCTGAGAGATCTATGGTGTGTTCTGATTAGCTGAGAGATCTGCAGTGTGTTCTGATTAGCTGAGAGATCTATGGTGTGTTCTGATTAGCCGAAAGATCTACTGTGTGTTCTGATTAGCCGAGAGATCTGCTGTGTGTTCTGATTAGCTGAGAGATCTATGGTGTGTTCTGATTAGCTGAGAGATCTACTGTGTATTCTGATTAGCCAAGAGATCTGCTGTGTGTTCTGATTAGCTGAGAGATCTATGGTGTGTTCTTATTAGCCGAGAGATCTACTGTGTATTCTGATTAGCTGAGAGATCTATGGTGTGTTCTGATTAGCTGAGAGATCTATGGTGTGTTCTGATTAGCTGAGAGATCTATGGTGTGTTCTGATTAGCTGAGAGATCTGCTGTGTGTTCTGATTAGCTGAGAGATCTATGGTGTGTTCTGATTAGCTGAGAGATCTATGGTGTGTTCTGATTAGCTGAAGAGATCTATGGTGTGTTCTGATTAGCTGAGAGATCTACTGTGTGTTCTGATTAGCTGAGATCTATGGTGTGTTTTGGTTGGCTGAGAGATCTGCTGTGTGTTCTAATTAGCTGAGAGATCTATGGTGTGTTCTGATTAACTGAGAGATCTGCTGTGTGTTCTGATTAGCTGAGAGATCTGTTGTGTGTTTTGATTAACTGAGAGATCTGCTGTGTGTTCTGATTAACTGAGAGATCTATGGTGTGTTTTGATTAGCTCAGAGATCTGCTGTGTGTTCTGATTAGCTGAGAGATCTATGGTGTGTTCTGATTAGCTGAGAGATCTGCTGTGTGTTCTGATTAGCTGAGAGATCTGCTGTGTGTTCTGATTAGCTGAGAGATCTATGGTGTGTTCTGATTAGCTGAGAGATCTATGGTGTGTTCTGATTAGCTGAGAGATCTGCTGTGTGTTCTGATTAGCTGAGAGATCTGCTGTGTGTTCTGATTAGCTGAGAGATCTGCTGTATGTTCTGATTAGCTGAGAGATCTATGGTGTGTTCTTATTAGCTGAGAGATCTACTGTGTATTCTGATTAGCTGAGAGATCTATGGTGTGTTCTGATTAGCTGAGAGATCTATGGTGTGTTCTGATTAGCTGAGAGATCTATGGTGTGTTCTGATTAGCTGAGAGATCTATGGTGTGTTCTGATTACCTGAGAGATCTGCTGTGTGTTCTGATTAGCTGAGAGATCTATGGTGTGTTCTGATTAGCTGAGAGATCTATGGTGTGTTCTGATTAGCCGAGAGATCTACTGTGTGTTCTGATTAGCCGAGAGATCTGCTGTATGTTCTGATTAGCTGAGAGATCTATGGTGTGTTCTTATTAGCCGAGAGATCTACTGTGTATTCTGATTAGCTGAGAGATCTATGGTGTGTTCTGATTAGCTGAGAGATCTATGGTGTGTTCTGATTAGCTGAGAGATCTATGGTGTGTTCTGATTAGCTGAGAGATCTGCTGTGTGTTCTGATTAGCCGAGAGATCTATGGTGTGTTCTGATTAGCCGAGAGATCTACTGTGTGTTCTGATTAGCCGAGAGATCTATGGTGTGTTCTGATTAGCTGAGAGATCTGCTGTGTGTTCTGATTAGCTGAGAGATCTATGGTGTGTTCTGATTAGCCGAGAGATCTACTGTGTGTTCTGATTAGCCGAGAGATCTGCTGTGTGTTCTGATTAGCTGAGAGATCTATGGTGTGTTCTGATTAGCTGAGAGATCTATGGTGTGTTCTGATTAGCTGAGAGATCTATGGTGTGTTCTGATTAGCCGAGAGATCTACTGTGTGTTCTAATTAGCTGAGATCTGCTGTGTGTTCTAATTAGCTGAGAGATCTATGGTGTGTTCTGATTAGCTGAGAGATCTGCTGTGTGTTCTGATTAGCTGAGAGATCTGCTGTGTGTTCTAATTAGCTGAGAGATCTATGGTGTGTTCTGATTAACTGAGAGATCTGCTGTGTGTTCTGATTAGCTGAGAGATCTGTTGTGTGTTTTGATTAACTGAGAGATCTGCTGTGTGTTCTGATTAGCTGAGAGATCTGCTGTGTGTTCTGATTAGCTGAGAGATCTATGGTGTGTTCTGATTAGCTGAGAGATCTATGGTGTGTTCTGATTAGCTGAGAGATCTACTGTGTGTTCTGATTAGCTGAGAGATCTGCTGTATGTTCTGATTAGCTGAGAGATCTATGGTGTGTTCTTATTAGCTGAGAGATCTACTGTGTATTCTGATTAGCTGAGAGATCTATGGTGTGTTCTGATTAGCTGAGAGATCTATGGTGTGTTCTGATTAGCTGAGAGATCTATGGTGTGTTCTGATTAGCTGAGAGATCTGCTGTGTGTTCTGATTAGCTGAGAGATCTGCTGTGTGTTCTGATTAGCTGAGAGATCTATGGTGTGTTCTGATTAGCTGAGAGATCTATGGTGTGTTCTGATTAGCTGAGAGATCTACTGTGTGTTCTGATTAGCCGAGAGATCTGCTGTATGTTCTGATTAGCTGAGAGATCTATGGTGCGTTCTTATTAGCCGAGAGATCTACTGTGTATTCTGATTAGCTGAGAGATCTATGGTGTGTTCTGATTAGCTGAGAGATCTATGGTGTGTTCTGATTAGCTGAGAGATCTACTGTGTGTTCTGATTAGCTGAGAGATCTACGGTGTGTTCTGATTAGCTGAGAGATCTATGGTGTGTTCTGATTAGCTGAGAGATCTACTGTGTGTTCTGATTAGCCGAGAGATCTGCTGTGTGTTCTGATTAGCTGAGAGATCTATGGTGTGTTCTGATTAGCTGAGAGATCTATGGTGTGTTCTTATTAGCCGAGAGATCTACTGTGTATTCTGATTAGCTGAGAGAGCTATGGTGTGTTCTGATTAGCTGAGAGATCTATGGTGTGTTCTGATTAGCTGAGAGATCTATGGTGTGTTCTGATTAGCTGAGAGATCTATGGTGTCTTCTGATTAGCCGAGAGAGCTATGGTGTGTTCTGATTAGCTGAGACATCTATGATGTGTTTTGGTTGGCTGAGAGATCTGCTGTGTGTTCTAATTAGCTGAGAGATCTGCTGTGTGTTCTAATTAGCTGAGAGATCTATGGTGTGTTCTGATTAACTGAGAGATCTGCTGTGTGTTCTGATTAGCTGAGAGATCTGTTGTGTGTTTTGATTAACTGAGAGATCTGCTGTGTGTTCTGATTAACTGAGAGATCTGCTGTGTGTTCTGATTAGCTGAGAGATCTGTTGTGTGTTTTGATTAACTGAGAGATCTGCTGTGTGTTCTGATTAACTGAGAGATCTGCTGTGTGTTCTGATTAGCTGAGAGATCTATGGTGTGTTCTGATTAGCTGAGAGATCTATGGTGTGTTCTGGTTGGCTGAGAGCAGTTATTGGTGTGAAAATAGTGACTGATAGCCCAGTTGGATGGAGGCTTGTTTTTCATCAGGGTGAGCTGCTGTTTTTAGACCGAATGGCACAGAACCAGATGCTAGACAAGTATTTACGAGGTGAGAAGTAAGTGCAGCAGTATCCTACTGGCAAGACGATGCGTTAGATTTCTTGGATAACTCTGTAGGAAAAGATGGAGGGAGGCTTCAGCATGAAAAACATGGACTGGAGAAGAAAGGCAGTGGAAAAAGATTGTGTCAATTTTATTAAAATAAAAATGTAGAAATGAGTCACAGCTCATCAGATCCCAAGAGAGACGCTAGGGAGGGCCGAGAAAAGAGAAAAGCAGGCAGACTGTGAAGTGCAAAACAAACACATATATATGTTGTGAGCTGAATGTTTGTATGTTGAGATGAACCCTGCTTTAAACCTGCGGCCTGATTTAAAGAATACATACACTTGAGATAAAACATGAAGTGGAGATCATGTACACACTGCAGAGTTCCAGCTTCACCTCTGACTGGTACACAGCACTGACACTGGAGACTCCTTCACCACATCACACACAAAACATCTTACCTAAAGAAAACTTCACCACCTTGACCGAATGTCCGCTGTACACGTCTCTGTATGAGCTGTTGCTATAGAAACTGACATATTAATATAGCATGAGTGCAGAGAATTAATCAATACCCGATGACCAATCAGAACGAAGGATTCGGATTACATTAACACTGGAACTCTGATGAGGTTTTCACGGGTGAGTTAATGGAATAGATTAATGGTGCTCTCACCGTTTCCGCTTGGTGGTGACAGTTAACTTCTGCCCTCTGACCCCGAGGCTTGAACAGTACGGCTGAACAGACGCTTACAGACTGTGCATCGAGTGGCACATTTTTTCACTGGCTCAGTCACAGAGAGACATTCTTCCTATGCCAAATTCCCTCAGAGGGGGAAAAATGGAGGGGAAAAAAGAAAGAGAGAGAGAGAGAGAGAGGTCTTTGTGCCACCTCTGTGTGTGTGTGTGTGTGTGTGTGTGTGTGTGTGTGTGTGTGTGAGAGAGAGAGAGAGAGAGAGAGAGAGAGCAGTGACTGTGTGTTTATGCCTGATTTGCAATGTAACCCAAGGTGATGTGGGTAATTGACAAAATTATTGCTGTAAAAAGTGCTCAAGCTTTTGCTTATTCCCACAAAGGGTGCCAATACTTATGGAGCTGACTGTATGAGTCATTATGTGTGTATTAAACATATCACTATTTAAAAACAAAGACAAGCAGAAATATTGCAAAGCTAAGGAGAAACATAACTATCTATGCTAAAAGCTAGCTCTGCTAATCACATAGCGTGTGTTTGTTTTCCTGCGTTGGCGTCCTAGCGGAACACAATGATCACTAAGCGCTAAACTGTTTAACACATAAAGAGATTTTTTCCTTTCCAAAACATGACCTTTCCCTCCTCTCTCACTCTCTCGCTCCCTCCCTACTGAGTCCTCCTGCGCTAACACATGCTAACACACAAGCTAGCACATGCTCACACACCCATTTTAATTCAGTGACCGCACACACCCTGTGTGTGTGTGTGTGTGTGTGTGTGTGTGTGTGTGTGTGTGTGTGTGTGTGAGATGAGATGAGATTCTTCATGCTGAATTTAACACACTGTTTCATTTTAAGGCTGCATGCCTCAGGCTTGATCTGACCTCTGACCTCTGACACTTATCAAGCAGCACTCCAAACAGGCATAACAGGTCATAGGGTCAAACACGGCTACAAAACAGAGAGGTTCACATTTAGTAACACTCTCTGTCTGTTTCTCTGTCTGTCTCTCTGTCTGTCTGTCTGTCTGTCTGTCTGTCTGTCTCTCTTTCAGTCTGCCTCTCAGTCTGTCTCTCTGTCTCTCTGTCATCTCTCTATCTGTCTCTCTGTCTGCCTCTCTGTCATCTCTCTATCTGTCTCTCTGTCTGCCTCTCTGTCATCTCTCTATCTGTCTCTCTGTCTGCCTCTCTGTCATTTCTCTATCTGTCTCTCTGTCTGCCTCTCTGTCATCTCTCTATCTGTCTCTCTGTCTGTCTCTCTTTCTGTCTGCCTCTCTGTCATCTATCTGTCTCTCTGTCTGCCTCTCTGTCATCTCTCTATCTGTCTCTCTGTCTGTCTCTCTTTCTGTCTGCCTCTCTGTCATCTCTCAGTCTGTCTCTCTGTCTGTCTCTCTTTTTGTCTGCCTCTCTGTCATCTCTCTGTCTGTCTGCCTCTCTTTCTGTCTGCCTCTCTGTCTGCCTCTCTGTCTGCCTCTCAGTCCGTCTCTCAGTCTGTCTCTCTTTCTGTCTCTCTTTCAGTCTGTCTCTCTGTCATCTCTCTGAGGATTTCCTGCAGAGATCATTATGTTGAATAGAAAATAGAAAAGGAAAGATGAAGAGGATGTTTACATTCACTCAGAAGAAAACACACACACACACACACACTGCAGTGGAACACATCATGCTGCGACACGCTCTTCTGAGACAAGAACACACTGTTGGAGTGATATCATCATAAAAAAGGTCCAACATGGATGTGTGTGTGTGTGTTTGTGTGTGTGTGTGTGAGCCACAAGTCCAATCATGGCTGCCTCATTTTAGTGTGTATTATTTATCTGCTGCATTAAAGAACTAATATAATAATGCACTTCTTTCAGTGTGTCTCTGACTAGTTACCATGACTACAAACACACTTCACTCAGGAAATGTGTGTGTGTGTGTGTGTGTGTGTGTGTCCGTCTGTGTGTCTGTGTGTGTCTGTGTGTCTGTGTGTGTGTCTGTCTGTGTGTGTCTGTCTGTGTGTGTCTGTGTGTGTGTCTGTGTGTGTGTCTGTGTGTGTGTCTGTGTGTGTCTTTTTTGTTTGTGTGTCTGTGTGTGTGTCTATGTGTGTGTATTTGCGTATGTCTTTGTGTGTGTCTGTGTGTCTGTGTGTATTTCTGTGTGTGTGTCTGTGAATGTCTGTATGTGTGTGTGTCTGTGTGTGTATTTCTGTGTGTGTCTGTGTGTGTGTCTGTGTGTGTCTGTGTGTGTGTCTGTGTGTGTCTTTTTTGTTTGTGTGTCTGTGTGTGTGTCTATGTGTGTGTATCTGCGTATGTCTTTGTGTGTGTGTCTGTGTGTCTGTGTGTATTTCTGTGTGTGTGTCTGTGAATGTCTGTATGTGTATGTGTGTGTCTGTGTGTGTGTGTGTGTGTCTGTGTGTGTCTGTGTGTGTGTCTGTGTGTCTGTGTGTGTGTCTGTTTGTGTCTGTGTGTGTCTGTCTGTGTGCGTCTGTCTGTGTGTGTGTCTGTCTGTGTGTGTCTGTGTGTGTGTGTGTCTGTGTGTGTGTCTCTGTGTATGTGTCTGTGTGTGTCTGTGTGTGTCTGTCCGTCTGTGTGTCTGTCTGTGTGTGTGTCTGTGTGTGTGTCTGTGTGTGTGTCTGTGTCTGTGTTTGTCTGTGTCTGTGTTTGTCTGTGTGTGTCTGTGTGTGTGTCTGTGTGTGTCTGTGTGTGTCTGTGTGTGTGTCTGTCTGTGTGCCTCTGTCTGTGTGTGTCTGTGTCTGTGTGTGTGTCTGTGTGTGTCTGTGTGTGTCTGTCTGTGTGTGTGTCTGTCTGTGTGTCTGTGTGTGTATGTCTGTGTGTGTCTGTGTGTGTGTCTGTGTTTGTCTGTGTGTGTGTCTGTGTGTGTCTGTGTGTGTGTCTGTCTGTGTGCGTCTGTCTGTGTGTGTGTCTGTCTGTGTGTGTCTGTGTGTGTGTGTGTCTGTGTGTGTGTCTCTGTGTGTGTGTCTGTGTGTGTCTGTGTGTGTCTGTCCGTCTGTGTGTCTGTCTGTGTGTGTGTCTGTGTGTGTGTCTGTGTGTGTGTCTGTGTCTGTGTTTGTCTGTGTCTGTGTTTGTCTGTGTGTGTCTGTGTGTGTGTCTGTGTGTGTCTGTGTGTGTCTGTGTGTGTCTGTGTGTGTGTCTGTCTGTGTGCCTCTGTCTGTGTGTGTCTGTGTCTGTGTGTGTGTCTGTGTGTGTCTGTGTGTGTCTGTCTGTGTGTGTGTCTGTCTGTGTGTCTGTGTGTGTATGTCTGTGTGTGTCTGTGTGTGTGTCTGTGTTTGTCTGTGTGTGTGTCTGTGTGTGTCTGTGTGTGTGTCTGTGTGTGTGTCTGTTTGGATTCAGCCAAATCTATGGCATAAATAAATCTGTCTGTGGAACATTTAGGGCTGAATACATAAAACCTCATAAAATACAGCAGTGGAAAAAGTTAAAGCTTTACTGTGTGTGTAGAAATCAGCGAACATGCAGCACTGAAAAGATAAATTATGTACATAACTAAACTCGTTTCATCATTTTGTTTGTCGCATTAAATATATTTTTTCCCTTCGTTTAGCAGTTTTTAAAAAATCTACAAAAACACCGTAACCCACAACACACTGCATGACTGATTCATTCCTGTGGTCGAGTCGATTCAGAGTCAATTCACTTTTGCAGGAAAAGAATGATTCATTTCTGTAAATGTTTGTTTTAAGCTTTTATAAACCCCCAGATTTCTGGCCAGTAAATGAAATATATTACTCTTCAGGTCTATAAATGAGGTTTTAATGCACCAGAGAGAATGTATTTTCTTCACTAACCAGAAGAATCATTTTCTTTATGATTCACACTTGAGTTAATAGGTCTAAAATGTTTCCAGTATGCACTTGTTTGTAAATGGAATAACTGGAAAATTCTAAATCGGATGTTTAAAAAATGAATTAAAAATAAACTATGATCTTTTAAAAGCACTGAGTTTTATTTCTTCTGCACTGTGGCTGTAAAACTTAACCTGCTGAGTCTTTTCTGTGCATCTGGTCACTTTCTCAGTTTAGCATCGTGTGTGTTTTATTAAAACTAACGCATGTGAATTGAAACATGTGTGTGGTGTGTGTGTGTGTCTGTGTGTGTGTGTGTCTGTGTGTGCCTGCGTGTGTGCCTGCGTGTGTGCGTGCGTGTGTGTGTACGTGACTGAGGGTGTGTGTGTGTGTGTGTGTGTCTGTGTGTGTGTCTGTGTGTGTGCCTGCGTGTGTGCCTGCGTGTGTGTCTGTGTGTGTCTGTGTGTGTGTGTGTGCGTACGTGAGTGTGCGTGCGTGCGTGTGTGTGTGTTTAATGACCTGTTCATTTAATCAAAGTGATTAGAGTGAGAGTTTTGACAGATTATAATTACAGCACATCATTATAATAAGTGCAATTATGGAATATAACATACAGGTAGTGTGTTTGGTTAAAACCGATACCCTGTGTGTGTGTGTGTGTGTGTGTGTGTGTGTGTGTGTGTGTGTGTGTGTGTGTGTGTTAGAATTATTTGCCATCTAGTGTTTTAAACTTGGATTTAATAATTATTAAATATTTTTAAATATATAGTGCACTAGGCATCACTATGCTACACCACAGAGTGTTGTTGTGGTCCATGTGCTTCTGTACAGATTAGCATCAGGTGGGAGGGAGAGAAGAAGTGCGCACTATTTAGGTTGCAGGGTAAAGTGTGGCTTATCTGTGTGTTTACCTGCGAGAAGACTCTGTAGAAGCATGTGTTTTGGATGGGTGGAACAGGGTGTGTGTAGGTCTGATCCGACTAAGAGACGTGAGCAACAATTATACACACAAACACACACACACACACAGTGTTATTTCGAGCTGAGTGTTGTGGGGAATTTAGCGTGATTACAGACTTTCACTGTTGAAATGTTAACAATCAGAGGCTCGGCTCCGACGTCTCCTCTGAGGATTTGAGCAGAACCTCACACCGGGTTCAGAACTGCTCGGATTTTCTTCGGTTCTAAAGAGAAGAGCAGCAGAATGTTCAGGTGAAGGTAATAAAGTCTTTATATTATAATAGAATATGATGGAAACAGAAAGGACTTCAAATTCATAGATGCAAACGTCAGAGACTTTGAGTGGGTGTGTCTTTGATTCCATATATGTAAATTAAGATAAAAAAAGATATATGTAAAAAAAGATATATGTAAATTAAGGATGTTGGTGTGTCATTATAGTGAATGTCATAGAAATGTCTCTTTAAGTGGGCGTGTCTTTGACTATACATTGTATATGGAAGTCTGAGTAGGTGTGTCTTTGGTTTCATACAGAAATGGAAACCACTTAGTAGGTTTGGATTTAAGGCCAAGGTAGTAATGTCCATAAGTCAGTGTATAGGAATGGGAGCATGTGTGAGTGGGTGTGTCTATGAGTCCAAATATAGAAATGAAACACGCTCTAAGAAGGTGTATTCATATACAGAATTGAGTGGGTGTGGCTTGATTGGGTGTGGCTTTGAGTCAATATACTGAAACGAGAGATGATGGAGTGAGTGTGTCTGAGTATGGAAGGGGTTCTGATTAAAGATTACAGGCGTGTATTAAAGATTACAGATGGAAAGTGGGAGTGTTGTTGAATTAATATATAGACAAAAACGTGAGAGGGCGTGGTTTCAGTCAGCAGAGTGGGCGGAGTCCGTTGGGGGAAAGTGGGAGGTGTACTAGTATTAAACTTCCTTTTTTTTTTTTTTTTTTTGTAAACTGCATCTAAATTTACTCTTTTTTTACCCAACAGGAGTGAAGTTGAAGCTCAGCACCAAGTAGTAAGACTCTGAGCTCCAGGTCTCTTACTTCTTTCTCTTTTTGTTCCTGTCCTTTTCTTTTGTTTGGATGAGTAAAAGTTATGTTATTTGATTTTATATTTTATAGAAGTTTAAAAGTCAGAATTGTGTATTACTCAGGATCTTTCACAGGTTTAATTATGAAGAGAAAAATTCAGGTGTAAAACACAGAGTTGTTAAACTGGAGGCCAATAGA
Organism: Tachysurus vachellii; assembly: GCF_030014155.1. Classification (NCBI taxonomy): domain Eukaryota; kingdom Metazoa; phylum Chordata; class Actinopteri; order Siluriformes; family Bagridae; genus Tachysurus; species Tachysurus vachellii. The sequence continues at coordinate 23,078,747 of NC_083474.1, forward strand.
CTTCCATTACTCGTTAGCTACGCTAGCTTTGTCACTCAGGACAGCAAAAATGTGCTGGATTGTACTCAAATCTCATCAGTCAGGGCAGCAAAGTGTGTGTTTCATACTGGCTCTGACTCATACACACACAACACATGCACACACACACAGGAGTGTGTAAAAAAAAAAGTCATCCTCTGTCTTTTGAGAAATTTCTCACAAGTGAGGTAACTCCCATTTTTGGAATATTAGTCCTTATGGGAAACACACAGATTCAAAGGTGATTCTTCTCGTTAAACACACACACACACCCACACACACACACAGCGTTAGAAGACAGGATAATACACTGCTTTGTCTGCAGTCTGATCTGTGTGTTCACTCTGACACAAAGCAGATGTTGTGAAGCGTCTGTCTGCGCAGACGAGTCTGTTCTGTAATTGTATTTTAATATCGCTGCGTTTTTCGAGTTTTATGGTTGGAGTTTGTGCGTCAGTAATAAAGACTTTTCATCCAGCGCAGTGCCACGATTCCAGATGGAAATATTATTAGCTGAGAGATTTTCCTCTGCTTCATGCAGCTCTTTTCCCATTCGTTATTCTGCAGTTCAGAACCCCCAGACACCCCCCCCCCTCCCCAACACACACACACACACACACACACACACACACACACCGCTGCAGGAAATAAGGAGGATTAAAGAGCTCATGTGATCAGACGCTCAGAACATTTCAGCAGGTGAACTCAGGTAGTCTGGGTCATGTGTGTCGATTCTTCTCTCGGCTGACGTAAGGCTTCTGAGGCACTTTAATTTATTGAGGTTTATATTACTGAGTGACAAGAAACTGAAACACAGATGAAAATGAAACACACAGCTGCTGTTTTATTACTGTTCGAGCCTCTGAGTGAACATAGCAAGGAGCTAGTGCGTTTATCTCGCTGTGCTAATCTAATCTGGGAAAAAGCTACTACAAAACATCAACAACAAGATTACATTAAAGTTATTTCATTTGTGCTTAACTAGTTTGCTTTAGAAATGATATAAACGCTGTACAGTCCATGCCCACGATTACCAGCGCATGATTTTGCAACACAAAGTCACACACACACACACACACACACACACACACACACACACACACACACACACACACACACATACACCGCTCATCAATCACAGCCGCACTAGCCTGAGCGCAGGGTTAAAGCTAATTCAACATTTCACAAAGCTAGCATCTAACTGACTAATCGTGAATGTCAGCCGCTGACCCAATGCTAACGGAGGGGAAAGTAATTCCCATCCCTCAATGTAGTGTGTGACTGAGACTCAAACACACTTAATGGCTTTATATAGCCAACAGGCACACACACACACGTGCATGCACACACACATTATTTTTTGCTGTAGCACTCTTTCTCAGAGAGATGGAGATAAAGACGTCTGATTTCACACACTATCAGTATGTGATTTGGGACGCTGCCACGCGTTGTTCTCTAACTAGCTAGTACCACGTGCTAAATAGTGTGTACTACAAAACATGTTTTATTTTGGCCGACATAGCCTATGATTATGAGGCGTTATACTCACACATGTTTCACCTGTAACTCCTACCTGGTTGTCCTGGAAACCTGCAAGCTTCATTGTGAACGGTAACAGCGAAGGTTTCATTACAGATAAACACTTAGCTCGCACAGCTAGCATCACTTAGATAAATAGTGAGGATAACAGACAGTGTACTGTTTCTGACGTACTCCATTTAGTGCAGTCACATGTGATTTGGGATGCAGCCCATGTCTGTGTGAAGATGGATGTAATCAAAGAGTTGGATAAACGCTGATGTTGCAAATGTGTGTTCCAGGCTCACCAAATACACACACACACACACACACACACATACATACACATACACACACACATACACATATACACACACACAGACACACACATACACATACACACACACACATGCATACATACACACACACACAAACACACACACACATAGAGTGCATTATAAATTGTCCCTTTCTAGTTTTGTTCCTTCAGTCAGTCTGAATTAACTCATAAGCAGGAGCTCTGACCCAACACGGCATTAACAGTGTTAACAGCATTAACTTGTATGAACAAGGATCAGGCCTTATAATAAAAGTGGCGCGTTTGCTGCTCAAGATACTACACTTGTTGCCTGTACTGAATTCTGTGTTTATTAAATGCAGGATTTTATTTTCTCTTGTTAACTGTTCTTCACTGGGCCAACGTTTTCTTTTTTCTTTTTTCTAAACTTTTTTTTACTATCCCTTAACTATTTTTGACTTAGCCTAGCATTGTTAGCTCAGAATCATTGCCCTGGTGGTAATTAGAGCTTGAATGGAGGGTTAGTTATAATTAGCGTGCTCATTATTGTCTCTGTGACGAGCTGAGTTAATTACAGTGACATGTGAGTGCTGTGTGTAAGCGAGCAGCTGATTACAGTTATGCTCGTTATGTTCACGCCAATGTTTGTATTGAAGCGCTGCATTGGGACTTGTTCTAACATGACCCCTTTAAACACCAGCACCACCATCAGCAATAACCACAATAACCACTCAGCACTGAGGAGATAAGAGAGTGATTATTCTGGGTGAACCTTATCAACTAGATTATTTATAGGGGCGGAGTTACTGAAGCAGATGGTGGGCACTGAGGTCGAGGATGATGTTACAGGACCAAAAAGGGTTTAGGATTTGAGTTATTATGCTAAAGGTTCGGGTTAAGGTACATAGTGAGTAGGATTACTGAGGTAGAGTTTGGTGTTATTGAAGTGGAGGATGGGCCAATTGTGGTAGAAAGTGGTATTACTGAGGTAGAGGCTGGGGTTACTGAGGTACAGAGGTAAGGGGGTTTGAGGGGGGTTACTGAGGTTAATAGTGGGATTATTTTAGTAGCGAGGAGTTATTGAGGTAAAGTGTTGGTATTATTGAGGTACCGGTTGGGGTTATTGAAGTAAAGTGTGTGGTAATTGAGGTAGAGGATGGGGCTATTACGGTAAAGTATGGGGTTATTGAGGTAGCGGATGGGGTAATTAAAGAATAGTGTGTGATTATTGAGGCAGCGGATGAAGTTATTGAGGTAGAGAATGAGGTTATTGATGTAAAGGGTGGGGTTATTGAGGTAGAGAGGTAAGGGGGTTTGAAGTAGAGAGCAGGGTTACTGAGGTTAATAGTGGGATTATTTTAGTAGCGAGGAGTTATTGAGGTAAAGTGTTGGGCATATTAAAGTAGAACATGAGATTACTGAGTTAGAGGATGGGGTCATTAAGGTAGAGGAGTATAGGAAGCAGTAGAAGGGGTTAATGAGGTAGGGCGTGTTCTTATTGAGGAACAGGTTGGGGTTATTGAAGTAAAGTGTGTGGTAATTGAGGTAGAGAACGGTGACTATTGAGGTAGAGAATGAGGTTACTGATGTAAAGGGTGGGAATATTGAGGTAAGGGTTATCGAGGGAGAGTATGAGGTTATTAAGGTAAAGGAGTTGTTATGACCAGGGGCTGGTGTTGATGAATGATACAGGATGTGCATACTTCCTGTTGACGTCTGACATCCTGTTGACTGTCATTATGTTCACCATGGAGAAGCTTGGATTTATGAATAGAGCACAGTGTGTGTGTGTGTGTGTGTGTGTGTGTGTGTGTGAGAGAGAGAGAGAGAGAGAGAGAGAGAGAGAGAACAGCTGGTCTTTTCAGTCATTTCTCCTGACGAATTGGATTGGATGATTTTAAAATGGGATAATTTGGGACTTTTTCAGTCTTCAAAGCACATCATCCTGTCAGGAATCAATATATCCTACCTACAGCTCATCTCAACTAATAATAATAATAATAATAATAATAATAATAATAATAATAAGGTGGCACCGATGGCTTAGTGGTTAGCACGTTCGCCTCATACCTCCAGGGTTGGGGGTTCGATTCCCGCCTCCGCCTTGCGTGTGTGGAGTTTGCATGTTCTCCCCGTGCCTCGGGGGTTTCCTCCGGGTACTCCGGTTTCCTCCCCCGGTCCAAAGACATGCATGGTAGGTTGATTGGCATCTCTGGAAAATTGTCCGTAGTGTGTGATTGCGTGAGTGAATGAGAGTGTGTGTGTGTGTGTGTGTGTGTGTGTGTGTGCCCTGTGATGGGTTGGCACTCCGTCCAGGGTGTATCCTGCCTTGATGCCCGATGACGCCTGAGATGACCCGAGGTAGTTCGGATAAGTGGTAGAAGATGAGTGAGTGAATGAATAATAATAATAATAATAATAATAATAATAATAACAACAAATATCATTCACTGACACTCACTAACACATTCTCTACATTAAGATGTACCTAGAAGCAACTGATGAGCTAGTTAACATATTAAAACAATCTCAACAGAGGAATCAAGACTAGTCATGAGGAAATGCTAACATTTGGTTTAGACTCTTAGCATTTATTTTTTTATTAGGTCTCTGGTGCTCTGATCACTCGCCATACCACAGTTTCAGAAATGCTGAAGTCTGAGCTCTAGTCCAAGTGTCAGTTAACCCAAGCTAGCAACTAGCATCATATAACAATGACTAAAACCAAGCACTAGTCTAACAAATAGCTAAATGTTAGCTTTGGTAAATATCAGCTACAGTGTGTCTGGAACAGTTACAGTGCATATTTGGAGACTAGTGTAACTCCAGATGATTCACTTGGGAACAGTTTAGCTGTGCAGGTGTTACATTGCTCTGTGTGTGTGGGTGTGTAGTATAAGGGAAGGGAATGTCTCATAGTTTCCCCTCATATGAAACCCGAGCCAATGTGGAGCTGAAGGAAACGCTTGCGTGGACACTTCATGAAAACACAGTCAGCTGATAATTGCACAGCTAAACGTTGGCTCTGGAAAGCGCAGCGTGGAGAGCAGATCGGTTTAGTCGCCACGCCGCCATGTTTCTGCTGTAATGACCGTGTGTCGGTGTAAAACCCGTTATTTTCTCTCTTCTTGTTTGGCCTTCAGTCTCACAGTCTGCAGTTCATACCGTAACAGCAGCAAAATCAAATGTATGATTATCAAATGTATAAATAACTCCGCCCACAAGCTCCAGTACAACGTGAAATAATTTATTAACACGGAACAGTTAATTAAGAAAGATGATTTAATCGTTTTTATTATCATCAGGAGTTATGTGTGGTACAATACTGTAATAACATCATAAACAGAATGCTGCTAATAATCTGACTCAGATCAAACCGAAAGCCTGAATATCAGACAGAGAGCAAAAAGATTAGATTACATGACATAAAGATCAGATCAGACAGAGAGCCTCAAGATTCGATCAGACAGAGAGCCTAAAGATTAGATTACATGGCATAAAGATCAGATCAGACAGAGAGCCTCAAGATTAGATCAGACAGAGAGCCTAAAGATTAGATTACATGGCATAAAGATCAGATCAGTCAGAGAGCATTAATATCAGATCAGATGAAGAGCCTGAAGATCAGATCGGATGAGATTCTTAAGCTCAGACGGAGAGCCTGAAGTTCACATGAAGAGCCTGAAGATTAGACACATATTCTGAAGATCAGACGGACAGCCTTTGCCATGTGAGCTGGGCGTTTATGAGCTCTGCGCACTATGAAGTGTTGCTCTGTGCTCTTTGTTTAAATGTAGTGGTTTTGTGGAGTAAATATTTATAAGGTGAGATGGAGCTGAAGCTGACACTTGTTAACTGCACACTAACAGCACTTCAGAGCTGGCGCACTTCAGCGCTTCTCCCTCTGTAACCTGAGCTGTAATGTGTACAGTTTTAATAGCTGTTAATTCCCTTTAGGAGCCGATGAGCTCTGAATGGGAAAGTTTCAGACAGTTTTCATGATTTACAGTATATAGCACTGAGAGATCGCTAGCTGTGTTTAAACATTAGTGAGAGACGTGTGTGTGTGTGTAAGGATTACCGATTTCTTACTGAGTTTATATCATTAGCATAAACATGAGAAAAATTTTAATGGTTATAATTTATGGAGTCGCATTAATCATCACACATGCAGAGAATATGTCCATTAATCACCGCCACTGAAGGAGGATTATTAATTAACGTTAAAGCAGCGGGGAGGTTTGACTGATTACAAACAGTAAGAAATCTCATTTGCATAATTGGGATAATTAACATACACATTATTGTATATCACAGGACAAGAATTTTATAACAACAGATGACAGTTTAGTTTTAGTCTTAAGTGTCTTTAGTATAAACATAGACACAGCCTTCATGTAAAAGGGGGAGGAGTCTGAGAGGGAGGAGACAGTTCAATTAGCACTAAGAAATGTTCTTTTTTAAAATAATGATCACATAAATTGGATAATTAGCATAAGTCGCATTAGAAACTGATTAGCATAATAAATCGCTTTACCTGAGAGTCACAAGAAGTCTGATTAATGATCATGAAGGGAGGAGCCAACTTAATTAGCATAAATTAATGATGTATCTGATTGGTTACTTTGGGAAGGGGATTAATTGGGAGTGAGCAGCGCATTAACGAGACAATTTACAATAGAAGTTTATTTTGCTCTTACTTTAGTTTTTTTTGTTGCTTCCAGACACCCAACACACACACACACGCACATACACATGAATGAAGTGTTTATCAACAATGTCTAGTTTACTGTGTAATTAGTATGCGATTTGGGACGCAGCCACAGGCAGCAGTAACTGGGGAAGATTCCTTACGAATATAAAACACTCTGCTAATAAAAAGCACCAGAGATAGTTCAGTATTCTGGTAGTCTGCTATTTCATCCTCTAGTAAGTATTTTTGGAATCAGCCAGTAACTGTGTTTGTGTGTGTGTGTGTGTTTGTGTGTGTGTGAGAGAGAGAGAAAGAGAGAGTGTGTGTGTGTGTGTGTGTGAGAGAGTGTGTGTGTGTGCAAGAGAGAGGGAGAGAGAGTGTGTGTGTGTTTGTGAGAGAGAGAGAGAGAGAGTGTGTGTGTGTGTGCGAGAGAGAGAGAGTGTGTGTGTGTGTGTGTGTGTGTGTGCAAGAGAGAGAGTGTGAGTGTGTTTGTGTGTGTGAGTGTTTGTGTGTGTGAGTGTGTGTGTGTGTGTGTATGTGTGTGCAAGAGAGAGAGTGTGTGAGTGTGTTTGTGTGTGAGTGTGCGTGTGAGTGTGTGTGTGTGTGTGTGAGTGTGTGTGTGTGAGTGTGTGTGTGTGTGTGTGTGTGTGTGTGTGTATTACTGAGGTACTATAGGCTGAGGTGTGTGTTTCCTGGCAGGTTGAGTCACTGAGACACTGTTATGGTGATGTTTATCCATCACTCTGACGCCTGGACGTTTTATCACCTGACTGATGGAGGAGAGTTTCACTGCTCATATTACAGCACATCACTCGCTCTGCTCCACTATTTACAGTCAGTCCTGCGCACACACTCAACACACCCCACACACACTCCTGACACACACCACACACATTTACATTTACATTTACATTTACAGCATTTGGCAGACGCCCTTATCCAGAGCGACCTACATAGGTGCTTAAATCTCTGACATTGAATACATTAATGCTGGCTCACTAAGTTACATACTTAAGACACCATGAGTTTAAAACATTTGTTCAAAGTTTTTTTTTTTAAATAAATGCAGAAGATAGTTAAGGAAGTGCTAGTTGAAGTGTTTCCTGAATAAGTAGGTCTTCAACCGCCGCTTGAAAATATCCAGTGACTCATCTGTTCAGACCTCTAGGGGAAGTTCATTCCACCACCTTGGTGCAGAACAGAGAAGAGTCTTGTAGTATACTTCCCTCTTACCCTGAGAGATGGTGGGACCAGTCGAGCAGTGCTGGTAGATCGGAGGGTGCGGGGTGCAGTGCGAGGAGTGATGAGGGCTTTGAGGTAAGAGGGAGCTGGTCCATTTTTGGCTTTGTAGGCCAGCATCAGTGTTTTGAATCTGATGCACGCAGCTACCGGAAGTCAGTGGAGGGATCGCAGCAGCGGGGTGGTGTGGAGAACTGAAAACAAACCATGCAGCTGCATTTTGGATCATTTGCAGAGGACGGATTGCATTCATAAGTAGACCTGCCAGCAGTGCGTTACAGTAATCCAGTAATACACATCACACACAACACACACCACACAGCACAAACAGTACACACAAACACTTTTCACACACTACACACAGACCACATACACTCCTCACACCACTTGTTAGTGCCAGCTTCAGGCTTCCAAATTTATTTAGACCTATTAGAGACTTAATAGAACTTCGTGAAGTGTCTTTGTGACTGTTTCAGACAAACACTCATGATTCTGCTGTGGCTTGTTTCAACTTTACGATGCAGCTTACAGAGGTTTTTTTGAAATTACATTCATTCATTCATTCATTCATTTTCTACCACTTATCCGAACTACCTCGGGTCACGGGGAGCCTGTGCCTATCTCAGGCGTCATCGGGCATCAAGGCAGGATACACCCTGGATGGTGCCAACCCATCGCAGGGCACACACTCATTCACTCACACAATCACATACTACGGACAATTTTCCAGAGATACCAATCAACCTACCATGCATGTCTTTGGATCGGGGAGGAAACCGGAGCACCCGGAGCAAACTCAGCATCGTTTTGCACAACTTAAACATCTGCATTTTTTTCTAACTTTGTAGCATGAACGCATTGAGTTTAAAATGCTGAGGGATTTCTGAGGAAGATCAGAACAACATTTGCAGCATTATTGTATCCAGATTGAACTGTAAATTCCATCAGATACAAAGGATTTAATCAGTTACTCAGTGTTTGTTAATGAATGCAAATCAGCCATAATTTACAGAGGAGTAAAGCTGACTTGAATGTAGCCACACCTACAAAACTCCATAAAAGGCAAAGAGAATGACAATGACAACTAAAAGGTGAACGAGGATCATACTAACTCCTCCTCCTTTTCCATATAAGGTGCCATTACTTTAGAACTAGTTGATCAGCGAGTATTATTTGACTTTTCTGAAAGGAATGAATGTATGAGACTTGACAACTTTTTGAAAACGGTCAGAAGAGGAATGTAGGGACATTTGTGCGTGTTCACGAGCTCCACATGTTCATGTGAAGTTGGATGGATTCCTGCTAATGAGAGAAACGTCATGAGCTTAGTGAGGGAGGAGCTTTAATGGAGGCTCTGTAGGGAGCTTGGCCCAGATTTAGGGGTTTTCCAGGTCGATGGTTTGGAAGTAAACCAGCACTAAAATCTCTGTCTGCTGCCAAGGACATAGAGGATGTGTGTGTGTGTGTGTGTGTGTGTGTTTCTGCTAGTAAACGCTGTAGGCTGTTTGTTTTTGGTGATAATGACTGTACACATACACACTGTGTATTTCAGCAGAGCGCTAAATGAGCTTTGATGTGCTATCTCACTGATCAGTAATGTTCTGTAGGCGGCACTGCCTCAGGGGACAGAATGAAATGATTGGTTGACAAGAAGTGGGCGGGATTTTCAAAAACTCAGCATGTCAATCTGTTTAATAACGAGCTCACGTCAGTGTACCCTCACATTTCTCCAACCGAACATTTATACTGTACCACTAGCAAGCTGTCAAAATGTCATTAGCTAGCATTAATTAGCCAGAGAGCTAACTAGCTGACTAACAACCTAATGTTAGCTATCAAAAGATTGTAAGGTTTATACTTTATCAAGCTTAGCTAGGTTTATGGTAATGTTTTTTTTTTTAGTTTGACACAAGTACTGATTATTATGAAGAAAGTTTCTGCTGTAACTAACACTAACTAGCAAGCTAGCTCTCTAGCTTGCTAACAAAATAGCATTAGGAGAGTTTGATTTTTATACCAGATGTAGTTTCTAAGCAATATTTAGTTTCACAAAACTAATAAATAGACAAACTTGCGAGTTATCAAGAGTTTCTACCAAACACTACCCAACTCTTAATATAGCTATAGCTAGCTAACAGTCTAATTTAAGCAAACAACAGAGTTCATGATTTTTTATCTCATGGAGTGTAAGTAGCTTGCTAATAAGTTAACTTCACTACTAAAAAATTACAAACCTGTGACTTTAAACAAAGGATTCTAGTTAACCCTAAACGTGCAAGCTAGCTATATCTATAGGTAACAAGGTAATGTTAACATTCAGAAGTGTTTATGGTTTATTTACCTTTGTATAGATTTGCCCAACCACTATTGTAGCAAATAGCAGAATATGTTTGTGTGGCCTAGGTTACGATCACCATAGATGGCTAAGAAGTTAGCATAGCCACTGGTGACTGCACTGATGCGTGTCTGTGTCCAAAACCACCATTTTTGAGCATTAGTTAGTGCAACCCAGAATCAGATTTACTGCGGATCGCAGAAGCTGATCAGCAGAATGTGTGTGTGGGTGTGTGTGTGTGTGTGTGTGTGTGTGTGTGTGTGTGTGTAGCTGCAGCGAGGGTTCCAGTGCTCTTTTACTTTCCCTCCAATTATCTGTGCCTTCTTTTCTCTTTTTATCTCAGAGACCGGAAGTGTGCACAGACTTTTTTATTCTGACTGGAATTGTATTAATAACCAGAGCAGCTGTATTTACTGACTGCTGTCTATTATCATTTACTGCTTATTATGATCATGGTAGAAGAAACAGAGAGTAATTACACTGTGGATAAAGAGGATAAACATCACTAATCACTAGTTATTATGTCTGAAACCGCACCCTATTCACTATTTAGTGCACTACTGTGGAAGTTATTTATTAGTCGTGTCCCAAGGACTGACTGAATGCGGGATGCACTTATTTCCAGGGATTTCAGAACAGCGTAACAGATATTGTGTCATTGGGTAGGCGTGGCCTATTTGATAATCTAACCCTAACCCTAACCGTAGTTTTTGGTTGTTTATTTGTTTTCTAAAATAAATCACCTGTATGACTGTTTTGTCCTTCGTAGTATGCTCTTTTTTCTTGAAAGAGGGCGTTTTTCCAAGACTTCCGGAAACACGCCCACTTTACGTCGTGGTAACGACACCCCTGGAATTTAGTGAATGTCGACTGAACGCAGTCAAATGCTGAAGATGTACCCATAATACACTTCTGCAATCTGTCTCATTGTATTAGCAGTTGGTTTGACCATTCTGTCTCTCTCTGTTGCTTGGTTTTTGGTTGCTCTACCTGTCTGTCTGTCTTTCTATCTACCATACTGTCTCTCTCTCTCTCCTTCTCTGTCTCTCTTTCTGTACCATACTATATGTCTATGTTACTCCTCTGTATTTCTTTCGGTCTGTCTGTTTATGTCTGTCTACAGTGGTGATCAGTCTAAATGAGTATCTTCTCTCTTTTCTTTCCACAGGGCTTCCTCATTGGACTCACAGATCGGAGGGAGAGAGAAAGAGAAGAAAGAAAAGAGAAAGAAAAAAGCACATTTGCTAAACACATCAAGACAGAAGCCTCAGCAGGACCTCTGTGTTTTCTGTTGAGGAGAAATGGTCTGGAGCGCAGTTTGTCGGCCTATCATTAGGCCACAGGGCCTCATGCTGAGGAATGGATAGCCTCGCCGCTAGTGCTGCAATTACTACCTTAAGGATGGGACACAGCTAATGGAAATAATTTACTCTTTGTCCAGAACATCAGCAGAAGCAGCAGTATTTGGTGTAACCACTTTATTACTGCTAGTCTCAGCAGAAATAGTGTCTGTTAGCCGCTGTTTTGGGTCTGTGGATCGGGACCGATTCCTTTTTCTTGTTAATTTATTGATTTGTATAGAAGATGGCGGCAACCTATCGGATTGTGGTGAGCAGTATAAATTATTATAACAGCGTCGTAGTCGACCGACGCATACAGCAGACTGTGCATTACTGTAACGGACCATGTGGAGCAGTAAAACATGGCCTTAGCTGCACAGTGGCTCATCGTAGTACATGTGCTGAACTTCTTGATTCCTCCCAAATCTACACCGATCGGTCAATCAGCTTCCACGAATCTGCATCTAAAATGCTTGAAAACGGTGTATGCGGTCATGTTGCATTTGGTGAGGATTTCCATTATCAGGTTCTTCCACGAGTGAAGAAAGGATCTGCTATCCAAAGCTCGACGAGTCTGAAGGATATCACTGGCGAGGCGATCAACTTGGCCAGTGGGAAGATAAAGGAGTTCTCCTTCGAGAAGGTGAAGTACTCCTCTAGTCATGTGACATTCAGGAAAGGTAGAAAGGTAAGGCCCGACTCGTATAGCCGAAGGTCTGCCGACCTTGATGTCATCTATGGACACTTTGGCAACGATGAAAACTGTCCTCCTCAGAAATCAACACAGGATGAGCAGAAGTTGAACAGAAGCATCTCCCTGGAGCAGAACCTGAACAATGCGGCCTCATTTTATCTAAACAACCTCACAGAGGAGAACCTCATCGCCCGGATTCTGGAGAAGACCAAAACTGATAGCAATGCTTCTGGTGAAGATATCAAAGCTTGTTTAGACATCCTGCTCAAGTGCTCAGAGGATCTGAAGAAGTGCACAGACATTATAAAGCAGTGCATAAAGAGGAAGTCCATGAGTGGAGATGGTGAGGATTCTGGAAATCCAGATGCTATTTACAAAACCATGATGGCACGACTCTCTGGCTACTTAAAGAGGCTTCCTTTTGACCTTGACCTTGGGCATTCAGGAAGACCAGAGCACAACGACCTATCTGAACTGGTCAACACTCTCCACGGGCTTCAGCAAAGGCCTTTCTCACCTTTTGGTAATGAACAGCCTCCTCGATATGAGGATGTGGTCCAGAACCCACCATCAACAAAAGTTCAGTCTAACTCCTTATCTTGCCCATCTCCAGAGTCTCTTGATGGCACCAGGGATCTTCCTGGAAGTTTAACATCTGCTCAGGGCCTTGCTGTATCACTTTCTGCCCATTCATCTGCTAATGAACTTCAGTATTCCAACCTTCCTTCTTCCACCAGCAGCACCAAACCCTCCTCCCTTCATTATCCCATCTCCACTGGACGCCATGATGTCTCCTCCCTCAACAGCATCTCCAAAGACACCTCAATGGAGACCCTGTACATCGAGGAGGACGCTGATGTAGGGCGAGCAGTGGACAGGAAGCAGGGTTCTAGTGTTTCAGAGTCCAGGCAGCTTTCATTGAGACATGACACAATTTCAGGTCTCAGTGCTGGCATTTCTGACAAACTTCCTGATTTCAGTAGAAATGGAACTGTATATCCACCCAAAGCTGAACCAGGAAGTAACCAGTCTTATACACCAGCACACAGTAATGAGTCAAAGATACTCTCAAACTCGGCTCAACACATCACCAGGGATGGTGTAGATGAGATTGATAAACTACTAATGGACTTGGAGTGTCTCTCTCAGAACATGCAGAAGGAACCTCCACTACCACCAAAGCAGAGACAGATAAATGCATACCAAAAAAATCTGCACCAGATCGGCTGCTCAGGGACTAAAGGACTTTGTCCGAATCCTCCTACCATCTCGTCCACCAAACCAACAAATCGCAACAAAGAAGAAGCTGGTGAGGAGGACGATGGTGCGTTCCTGCTACGGATTCTGGAGAGCATCGAGAGCTTTGCTCAGGAGCTGGTGGATTGTGGAAGCGAAACAGGAACTCAATCAAAAGAGCGTGAGGTGATGCGTCTCCTTCAGGGCACACTGGCTAAGACTGAAACCAATTCAGAAAATTTTCCTGTACCTACACCTGCATCTACATCTGAAACGACACCCGGACTCTCACCCTTAGTTACGGCTACACCTGTAAGTGTAGCTGGACCTTCAGTGACTCCTGCTAAAGTCCTGAGTCCGTTCATCGCTGGGAGAGACTCAGGATCCACCATCCTCATCCAGCAGACACCAGAAGTCATCAGGGTGAGTTATTCAAAGAGGCATGAAGTTGTGAAGGGATATGTTGATGAGAGAAAGTAAAAAGCGAGACTTGCTTTAAAAAAAGAATGCTAATTTGACTAGCATACCCATGTTCAGATTATCTTGCTAGCATCTGTTGGATCTAGTTTTTACGTTTTTTTTTTACTGCTCCTGAGTTTAAATGTTGAGCTCCAGTCAGGTGTTAATCAGCTAAATCAGTCGCCATGTTTTTCTGTTGCTATTGGTTCATAACATCACCGTCACATCAGCAAAGTGTAGAAACTCATTTCAAGCTCTGGCTCTCAGATGATTCTGTCACTCTACATTTCCTCGTGAATTACGCATGCAGTCTGTGTTATGGAAATCATAGCTGCTTTATATTCCCCCGTGTGTGTGTGTGTTTAAATCTGGGCTCGTAACGAGATTTCCATCTTCTGATCTACTGAATAAATCATTAATCACGCCTCAGGCCTGGATTCTGTTGTGTGCCAGTAACTGCTGAAATAGCAGCACATCGATCTGTTACTCAGAGAAACGTGAGACACATCTCTCATCATCTTGCGCTAGCAGAGTGAGACAGCACTGCGGCTCGGTAGCAGTGCATTCTGGGATAGATTTAAGGTTGTTTTCTCGTATGTCATGTAAATAAAAAATCTGAGAGTTAAGAGCAGAGGCGTGGACACTGAGATCGTCACCTCTCTGATACAGCTCTAAAATTGTTTCGTCTCGTATATTAAAATCCCTGATCATGA
>NC_083474.1:23100789-23200789 GCF_030014155.1 Tachysurus vachellii
TACTGAAGAATAAAGATATAATCGACAAGCTTGACTAAAACAAATGGATTTTACCCTAAAGTTGAAGACCATGTCTCAGTCTTAAACCCCAAGTGGAAGTCTGATCTTGTGGAGCTCTGCCCCTGCTGTAGTGTCCATTATTCCAGGCACTAACAAACAGCCTGCACCTTTTGACTGGCACAGGTGTGAAAGATCATAAAAGATAATAAGCTCACTCAGGTATGACAGAGTAAGAAAGCTTTATAAGTGTTTAGTAACCTTTTATAATCACTCACTCACTCATTTTCTACCGCTTATCCGAACTACCTCGGGTCACGGGGAGCCTGTGCCTATCTCAGGCGTCATCGGGCATCAAGGCAGGATACACCCTGGACGGAGTGCCAACCCATCGCAGGGCACACACACACTTTCATTCACTCACGCAATCACACACTACGGACAATTTTCCAGAGATGCCAATCAGCCTACCATGCATGTCTTTGGACCGGGGGAGGAAACCGGAGTACCCGGAGGAAACCCCCGAGGCACGGGGAGAACATGCAAACTCCACACACACAAGGCGGAGGCGGGAATCGAACCCCCAACCCTGGAGGTGTGAGGTGAACATGATAACCACTAAGCCACCGTGCCCCCCTTTTATAATCAATGGAGACAAAATAATGGTAAAAAGGACTTTCAATGCCACACATGTTTCAATTTCTCAAAGGGTTTCCAGAGTCGCTACGCTTAATTCTAGCTGCTTGTGCTACTAATAAAAGAACCACTTTCGTTTTATATGCTAAGTCATCTTTTGACACTTCGGTACAGGAACTGGCATGACCTCTTCCTGGCATTGGTGGATGAAGAACTTCTGGTAAACGATTTTCCTCACCCTTCCCATCTCCTGTCCTCATCTCCCTTTTTTATCCCAAAAAAGCCCCATCTCTTCCCTAAATCAGCAGAATCATCTAACCATTGTGTTCTCTCTGTACCTGATTATAAAGCTAAAATGAAGCTTGAAGATTGAAGAAAATGAAGATTTTTGGAAGAATTATGGAACAGTGGTTTAAAGCATTTATGAGATATTCCGATGTGCTATTTGGTGTCATACTGCAGTAGCGGCACTCAAATGGCACGCTGAGAGAAAAGCAGCAGCTTAGATTACGAACTCCCCGGACGCCAGACTTCAAAGGGTTCAAATTTGAATTGACACTGATTTTCTCATCAATGCCTCTAGTCATTGCCACCACCTTGCCCCTGGGATCCCAAACTGCCCCCTGTGAACCTGCTGAAGCTTGGCATCCATGGATCTTACTCTAAGCTACTGCTTTTCTCTCATTGCTCCGAGTGCATAAACACAGTTCGACTCCACATACCACAT
Source organism: Tachysurus vachellii (assembly GCF_030014155.1). Lineage (NCBI taxonomy): Eukaryota > Metazoa > Chordata > Actinopteri > Siluriformes > Bagridae > Tachysurus > Tachysurus vachellii. The sequence goes on from NC_083474.1 coordinate 23,102,150, forward strand.
GCAGATCTTCTGCACTCTCTTAACTTTGGCTCAATTTAAATGGGTTGGGGGGGAGTAGGGAGGCTTCCTTTCCCTTCCCTCTCCCATAATGCACCTTTGCTGATCCATGCACACAGATATCTGACACAGCTGCCCCCCACCCCCACCCCACCCCACCCTTCTGTCCCCTCTTGTGCTTGTCAGGACAGAACAGGCTGCGATCAGGGACTTGTCTGGGATTCAGACCCATGCTAGGGTCATGTTTCGCACAGTTGGGATCCACCGGTGGTGCACTTGTGCACTAGTCGTGTTTTTGCGTTTGTGAGAAAGCAGACAGGAGCCTGAAGGCCTTGTCTGGTTGAGGCGATGCTCCTGAGCTTCACTGCTAGCTTCCGATTCTCCAGGAAGACCTCCATGTGTCCAGATCCAGAAGGTGGGAGTGTGTGGACAGGAGCTTGCAACCATAGTTTTTGAAGGACGCGTGTGCTTAGTGTGTAGGGTGGAGGGAGCAAAGCAAGGCCATAGGAAGGCTGTAGAGCGTGACCTACAACCTTCCAAAGCGGAAATCACTGAGGACTTTGGAGTTTGTTTCACCAGTTTGGCCGGTCGGAGTCCGATCGATCTCTCCCTGGACTTTGCAACCATGATGATAAAGGACTCTTCGCTCAGGGATGACCCTGACCTGCGGGGGGAGCTGGAGTTTCTGGCACGAGGCTGTGACTTTGTCTTGCCTTCGCGCTTCAAAAAAAGGTTGAAATCTTTCCAGCGAGCACAGGTCAGTTCAGTAATAAAATTAAAGAAAAAAAAAACACACCGAGGCTAACTTGCACATGCCGGGGAAGACAAAACTATTCACAGGCAGATACCAACACGGCTATTAATAGGAGCGATAGGAATACAGTGTTCGAGTGAATGTGGTGTACAGGAGGGAGGGCAGTACAGGGGTAATGTCCTCAGTTACAGCTGTTGTGTTCAATACAGTCAAGTCCAAATTCTAAGTGCACTAACAAGTGTTCTTTATATTTCATCAGATATCAAACAGGCATTTTTTTAACCTTGGTCAGTAAAATAATCTATTTAATTTCTTTCTTGCTTCTTATTCACTTCATACTTTTTTAATTTTTCACTGCATGACTTTCCTGAAGGCTGTAATATTGCTAGAATAAAACTCCTGGACTCATTATGATCTCCACAATTCTCTGGTAATGAACTAAACAACCTGATCATTAGAAATCAGTTCAGTCACTTTAATTAAACCAGTTAATCTACTAGATGTTAATCACCTGTAAACAAATTTCAGGTGAATTGGACCTGCTGAGTTTAATAAGTGCTCTGTTCATCCGATGAGCTTCTGTGGGTCTTTATGGTCTTTATACTGATACGAAACTAAAACCTTCTTCATTCAACAACACCCACAACTGCTGTATGCCTCTGGATCTTCACGTGAATGTCTTTTTCTTTTTTTCTTTTCTTTTCTTTTTTTTCCTGAATGTCTTTTAGTAAACAAAAGTGATCTGGAACGGATCTTTATCAGATGAGCGGATCTTTATCAGTTCTTCATAAAGTGTAGTGCTGCTAATTCATGTATTTATTTATTTATTTATTTATTTATTTATACCCACCACTATATTATCTGCATCTTTGACAACAAATCTCAAACACTTTCCTAAAAGTTGTCATCGTGTTCAGTCAGTAGTGTCTAATAGATTTCGTTGTTTAGAAATTAACTTCTTTCCGGAAGACTGGTTTTGTAGGGTGTCAGAAAGTTAGTCCTTGAATTGTAACACAAAATTGACCTTTTTTTAACCTTTCCCAGAACCCAAACTTCGGATGAACAGTTGATACTGATTTTAATTACTGAGTAATTTTAGACAAATGTTGAAGTTCCTCATGATTCTGTCTCATTTTCCTGGACACTATGACTCTACATTGTGTGTAACACACTTACTAGATGCTACATGCTAGCTCACTAAATTACTGATTTTGTGACGTCTTCACAAACGTTCGAAAGGTGTGTTTCTAATTTTTTTTTTTTTACACAAAATTACAAATTGCATGGGATGTAGTTTATATTATAATATAGTGTAGCAAGTGAGAGGTGAGGAGAACTGATGAAGTGTGTGTGTGTGTGTGTGTGTGTGAGATATACACCTGCCTATGGCCTTTAAGCAGATATTTACCCTTCAGCTGATGTGTGATGGTCCTTGGAGAGACAGAATAGCGAGTTAGCTAGCAGCTGTGAATAACCCGAGGTGTCCAGAGTGTAAATTAGAAATCAGAGTGTGTACATGCCATGCTTTAGACTGAAACATCATGCTTGCCTTATTACCCCCCCCCCCACACACACACACACACACAGACACACTCCATTCAATTACAGTGCCTTGCAAAAGTATTCATACCCACTGAACTTTTCCACATTTTGACTTTATAACCACAAAGAAAAATGTATTTTATTTGGATTTTATAAAATAGACCGAAAGAAAGTGGCACATAATTGTGAAGTGGGATGAAAATTATAAATGGTGTCCAAATCTTTTTTTACAAATAAATATCTGAACAGTGTGGTGTGTGTTTGTATTCATCCCCCTTTACTCTGATACCCCTAACTAACATCCAGTTAGACTTCTGAACTACCTTCAGAAGTCACCTAATGAGTAAATAGAGTCACCTGTGTGTCATTTAATCTCAGTATAAATACAGCTGTTCTGTGAAGCCCTCAGAAGTGTGTTAGAGAACATTAGTGAACAAACAGCATCATGAAGACCAAAGAACACACCAGACAGGTCAGGGATAAAGTTGTGGAGAAGTTTAAAGCAGGTTTATATTATAGGTTATAAATTAATATCCTAAGCCTTGAACATCTCACGGAGCATGATGTACGATCCGTCATCCTGAAATGGTAAGAGTACGGCACGACTGCAAGCCTACCAAGACACCTAAACTGAGGCCGTGTGAGGAGAGCATTAATCAGAGAAGCAGCCAAGAGGCCCATGGTAACTCTGGAGGAGCTGCAGAGATCCCCAGCTCAGGTGGGAGAATCTGTCCACAGGACAACTATTAGTCGTGCACTCCACAGATCTGCTCTTTATGGAAGAGCGGCAAGAAGAAAGCCATTGTTGAAAGAAAGCCATAAGAAATCCTGTTTGCAACACAGCAAGCATGTGGGAGAAGGTGCTCTGGGCAGATGAGACCAAAATTGAACTTTTTGGACAAAAAACTTTTTGTGGCGGAAACCTAACACTGCACATCTCCCTGAACACACCTCCTCACCGAAACATGGTGGTGGCAGCATCATGTTGTGGGGATGCTTTTCTTCAGCAGGGAAGCTGTATAGAGTCGATGGGAAGATGGATGGAGACAAATACAGGACAATCTTAGATGAAAACCTGTTAGAGTCTGTAAAGACTTGAGACTGGGGCGGAGCTTCACCTTCCAGCAAGACAATGACCCTAAACATACAGCCAGAGCTACAATGGAGTGGTTTAGATCAAAGCATATTCATGTGTTAGAGCGGCCCAGTCAAAGTCCAAACATAAATCCAGTTTAGAATCTGTGGCGAGATTTAAATCGCTGTTCACAGACGCTCGTCATCCGAACTGACTGAGCTTGAGCTATTTTGCAAAGAAGAAATGGCAAAAATTTCACTCTCTAGATGTGTAAAGCTGGAAGAGACAAACCCCAAAAGTCCTAGAAGCGAAAGCTGGTTCTACAAAGTGTTGACTCAGTGGTGATGAACACAAATGTACACCACACACCACAGATATTTATTTGTAAAAAAAACATTGGATACCATTTATCATTTTCCTTCCACTTCACAATTATGTGCCACTTTGTGTTGGTCTGTCACATAAAATCCTAATTAAATACATTTTTGTTTGTGATTGTAAAATGTCAAAATGTGAAATAGTTCAGTGGGTATGAATACTTTTGCAAGGCACTGTGTGTTAGAGTTGATGTGTGTGTGTGTGTGTGTGTGTGTGTGTGTGTGTGTGTGTGTGTGTGTGTGGCTTACAGCTTATTTTCTGAAGTAATGGATGTCTGTGTGGGTTAGGAAGAGTTTCTTCATCGTTCAGCATTTTAACTTTGTGATGATGATGATGATGATTTTCTTTTTATTTTCTGCTTCTTTTCTATTATTATTTATAAATAAATGGTTTATCTCCTAAACAGATAACGGAAAGACACACACACAAAAAAGAGTTTAATGTATGATCAACTTCATTAATAATGTAAAATATACTCAAGAGCTGCGGAGAAACAAAGTAGGTGCTCAGTGAAAATAACACCTGAAACCTGACGTTCACCTTTCCATTCTTCCTTTGCATCTCTCTTTCTAGATTCAGCCGGAGAAGAAACCTGTCTCTCCTCCTCCTCCTCCCATCCCTCGTTCCCCCTCTCCTCCTCCACCTGCCCCCCCTCCTCCCTCCATTAACATTCCACGCTTTTATTTTCCCACGGGTCTCCCAAACCTCACCGCTAATATTGACGAGGCCATAGTGAAAGTGGAGGCCGCCTTCGCCAAGCTGCAGGAGGAGAAGGCAGACATCTACAAGATGAGCAAGATTGCCAAGGTGACAAGGAATTAGAGGAAGGAAAAATCGTCGGATAAATATTTTTGTGATTTATTGAAAAGTATTTATAGCCATAATACAGACCTTTTTTCTTTTTACATAATATAATTGTTCTCAGGCATGTGGGTGCCCGCTGTACTGGAAGGCCCCGATGTTTCACTGTGCAGGAGGAGACAGGACTGGCTTTGTCTCTGTCCATTCATTTATTGCCACATGGCGAAAGTGAGTAAACCCAAAAACTTGAATCCAACTGAATAACTATTAGTTAAAGCCTAATATAAAGACATAAATATGTTCACACGTATGACAAAGCTGGTTTCAATCTGGTCAGGGAGTCGTTATTTATTCGTATCTATAATGAAAGCCTCAGCACTGACACACAGAGACATAATTAAGATCTTAATACACCGACTCATACATGACACATGACTACATAACGAGATTTATTTTCAGATTTATTCCTGAACTCTCAGATGTTCTTCTAATTACTCACTGTTATTTATCTCATGTTACATAACACTGTGTAGAGCAGTAGATCTCTCCAGTAAAAATATCTCAGTAGATCTCTCCAGAAAGATTTGAGTAGATCTCTCCAGAAAGATTTCAGTAGATCTCGCCAGTAAAAAATATCTCGGTAGATCTCTCCAGTAAAGATGATATCTTAGTAGATCTATCCAGTAAAAATATCTCAGTAGATCTCTCCAGTAAAGATGATCTCAGTAGATCTCTCCAGTAAAAATATCTCAGTAGATCTCTCCAGTAAAAATATCTCAGTAGATCTCTCCAGTAATGATGATCTCAGTAGATCTCTCCAGTAAAGATGATATCTCAGTAGATGTCTCCAGTAAAGATGATATCTCAGTAGATCTCTCCAGTAAAGATGACATCTCAGTAGATCTCTCCCGTAAGGATGATCTCAGTAGATCTCTCCTGTAAGGATGATCTCAGTACATCTCTCCAGTAAAGATGACATCTCAGTAGATCTCTCCCGTAAGGTTGATCTCAGTAGATCTCTCCAGTAAAGATGATCTCAGTAGATCTCTCCCGTAAGGTTGATCTCAGTAGATGGATGTCATCACTCTCCAGTGATGGATGTCAAGCTTATGAAATGTGATTATAACAACAGCTTTTGTCACAAAGAAATGTAGAGCAATAGAGATGTAAACTTCCCTACAGTAGACTTTGAGATTACACAGTGTTGATGTAGAGATACCCAGTTTAATTTTATAGTGTGTCTGTGTGGAACCATCCATACAACAGGAAGTGTGATGTACAGTAAATACAGAAAGCTGGGAGTAAAAGTAGATTATCATCAGGAAAATTAATATCATAAACCAAACACACACACGCGCACACACACACACACACACACACACACACACACATATTTGCTTTTTCTCTGTGCAGATTGTTACACAGCTGCTATGACGATGCGTCCAAGTTTGTTTACTTGCTGGCCAAGCCGGGCTGCACGTACCTGGAACAGGAAGACTTCATCCCCCTCTTACAGGTGTGTGTGTTTGTGTGTGTGTGTGTGTGTGTGTGTGTGTGTGTGTGTGTGCGTGTGTGTGTGTGTGTAAACCATATATTTGTGTTCATTTTATGTTTAATCACGGTGTTTTATTTCCTTTCAGGACGTCGTGGACACTCATCCGGGTCTGACATTTTTAAAAGACGCTCCTGAATTCCATTCCCGCTACATCACCACCGTACGTCACGATTACATTCACTACGTTCAGCATCAGAATCACTCATCATTGTGGCAGCCATGCTGTCTTAACAGGCCTGTACTTGTTTTCTCATTCTGTAGCTGAATCATAGCCAACGGTCCCTAGAAAGTGTGTGATTATTTTTAAAACTGAGCTGAGTTCATCAAACTGGGACATGAACCACTGCGTGTCTGTCTGTCTGTCTGTGGACAGCTGGGACACGCCTGTCGCTCTGAGTGTGTGTTTTAGAGGGACTAGTAATTATAGTCATGTGTGACATCACGGAAACAGTGAGACCTCTGCCCCCTGACCATATTTGGTTGCTTCCTGTTCTATTGCTCACTTGAAGACAAAACTAACAGCAAGCAGAAGCTGGTCTGAAATATTAGTGTTCAGCTATTGTCACTGCAGCACCAATTATTAGCACAGTTAGCACTCTCTCTCGTGCACACACACACACACACAACTAAACGAATCACAACCACACCCCAAACTGTTTATCTGTGGACATCCATCAGTAACATTTGTGGAAAATAGGTGTTTAAAAATGACCAACGATTGTGTGTGTGTGTGTGTGTGTGTGTGTGTGTGTGTGTGTGTGTGTGTAGGTGATCCAGAGGATATTTTACACAGTGAATCGTTCGTGGACAGGTAGGATCACCATGACTGAGCTCAGGAGAAGTAACTTCCTTCAGGTACACAGTCTATTGCTCCTGATCACTTCACTGCACCCTTTTACACCATTTACACACATTACTCCGGTTTATTTGCTTTAAATTCTGCTTGTGACCAAGTGAACACTGGAGTAGAGAATTGCTGGAGTAGTCAGGTCAGGCTTATTTAAAGCTCATGTGAAACTGAGCGAGGCCGCGCTAAAAACAAACAGGAAAGCCGGGGTTTAAAAGGGGTAATGATTCACCTCCAGCCTCATATACTGAACATACACCACACACAGGCTCTCACCTTAGAGCTGGTCCATAATTATTGTTTCTTAAAGTGTTAAACGTTTATAATAATCATGATGTTTAATGATATATAAGTGTCATCACCTGACCTTCTCACCTGTGGGGGTTTTTTCTCCTCATTGGAAACGCACAGTTGTAGTGAGCGTCTCTGTAGCTGTAGTGTTACAGTCTTCACTTCACTATTAAACCTTGCTCCGGCATGGCGATGTCTCTGTGTAGCTCCATGAAGACATGGTGTGGAGGTGAAGGTTGGAGTGAAGAATTCCAGTGTCCTCCTAGTTAGTTCGGAACTTCTGAAGGCAACTCGGTTGAGCTGTTACTGATTCTCCCTCGTAATGCATGGACTGTTTGTTTAAAACCGTATGTGTACGCTAACTGACTTAGCTAGCATTAGCTTACCGTTACATTAACTAGCTAATGTGAAAGTTCAACTTATTGTCCACAGTGTGTTGAGTACAAGTAGATATCTGGCTTCCTGAGCTGCTATTAGTTCATCATTTTATATATATATATATATATATATATATATATATATATATATATATATATATATATATATATATATATAAATAAATAAAAATAAGGTATTTATTGTGTGTGTGTGTGTGTACAGACACTGGCCCTGTTGGAGGAGGAGGACGATATTAATCAGATCACAGATTATTTCTCTTATGAACACTTCTATGTCATTTATTGTAAGTTCTGGGAGTTGGACACTGACCATGATCTCTTCATCGACCCCAAAGATCTCTCACGATATAACGACCATGGTGAGGTTACAAATCAGTTCACACACACAAACACACACACACACACACACACACACACACACACATACCTCCAATGTGTTCGGTAAATATTCAGAAAATGCGTCGTGTTACAAAAATGTGAACTTAGCATCAAGCGCTAACTGAAACTTAATGGCTTCCGCGGTACCGAGAGACACTATAAATGTATTTAGTGTAATGTTAATATGATGTTTATTTTCTTCTAAGCATTTATTTCTAGAAAGAAGCAAACATCTTTTAATAGATTATTCTGTTTTAAATGTGACGCTGCAGGAACTTCTTTATCAACCCTCAGCAGAACTAAATATTGTGAAAGCTATCGTGTTCCGTCAGCACCGAGGCGGCGGGTTATATTTTTGTGGCGGCGTGATATTTTTGCCGCGTTGAATGCAGCCCTAATTCAGACATGTTCGTGAAGATGTGTTTAGACGATGCACTAAAAATGGAGTTTGTGTTGAAATGTGTTTTATTTCATCGCAGCTTCATCCAGCAGGATCATCGAGAGACTTTTCTCAGGAGCTGTCACTCGGTGAGAGGAAAACACCACCAGCACTGAATTCACACACACACACACACACACACACACACAAAATGTTTAGGTTATTAATTATAAATGTGTGTGTGTTTCAGGGGAAACTCTGTGCAGAGAGAAGGACGTATGAGTTACGCTGAGTTTGTGTGGTTCCTCATCTCAGAAGAGGATAAGAAGAACCCAACAAGGTAACTGTAGAAATCCAGTGTGATGTGTGTTCGTGTATTGTGAGTGTGTTTATAACGGCGACGACGATGTGTGTGTGCAGTATAGAGTACTGGTTCCGCTCTATGGATCTGGATGGAGATGGAGTTCTCTCCATGTATGAGCTGGAATTCTTCTATGAGGAACAGTGTGAGCGCATGGAGGGGATGGGAATAGAACCTCTGCCCTTCCAAGACCTGCTGTGCCAGATGCTTGACCTTGTCAAACCAGAGAGCCAAGGTCAGTAACTGGTCAGAGGTCAAACATCTCACCCTGCAACAGGAAATCATTTAACACCATTAAAACCGTTAAGACTTAAAAATAACGAGTCAGAAACGACAGTCTCAAAAGTAACACTCAAGAGAAATCACTTTCAGACGTAACAAAACTCAATAACTCCAAAATAACGCTTTCTTACGGCTCCCCCTTAAAAAGTGGTTCTCTATAAAGGTTACACTCAAGACTGAAGTCACCTTATAATGAGAACAGGGTCTCTTTCAGGTCCTCTTCACTTACAGCAGGGTTCGAATATCAGTGTGCTTTCATTAGGCTAAACTGTAGAATGAGAATTCAACCATCATTACTAAAGGAAAACACGAGGTCTTCATCATGGCAGGCACTTATTTCCAGGGATTTCAGAACAGCGTAACAGATATTGTGTCATTGGGTAGGCGTGGCCTATTTGATAATCTAACCCTAACCCTAACCGTAGTTTTTGGTTGTTTATTTGTTTTCTAAAATAAATCTACCTGTATGACTGTTTTGTCCTTCGTAGTATGGTGGGTTTTTTTTTTAAAGTGGGCATTTTTCCAAGACCTCCGGAAACACACCCACTTTACGTCGTGGTAACGAAACCCCTGGAATTTAGCGAATGCCTCTTCATCACACTGGGGTCCATTAGATACCGAATCCTGCTCTGTCTCATACTTTAGAGCATCAGTGTGTGAGCAGAGTCGTGTTCTGTAGGAATGTTCTCTAGTGTCATATACTGTGCTGCTTAAAAGTTTGTGAACCCTTTAGAAATGTCTAGATTTGTCTAGAGTAAATGTCTAGAGTAAATGTGTCCCAAAACATCATCAGAGTCCCAAAAGCAGACAAAGTGAACATTATAAAACAAATCAGACAAATATATTATACATGGTCATTTTTTTTTTTTTTTTTTATTCAGGAAAATGTTTCGATATTATATATCTGTGACAGGCAAAAGTATGTGAACATCTAGGTTTAGTATTTAATTTGAAGGTCAAATCCGTGTCAAATTTCAGTCAACGAGACGACAACCAGGTCTCCATGAGGGTCCTGTTTTATTTAAATATTTCATTCATTCATTCATCTTCTACCGCTTATCCGAACTACCTCGGGTCACGGGGAGCCTGTGCCTATCTCAGGCGTCATCGGGCATCAAGGCAGGATACACCCTGGACGGAGTGCCAACCCATCACAGGGCACACACACACACACTCTCATTCACTCACGCAATCACACACTACGGACAATTTTCCAGAGATGCCAATCAACCTATCATGCATGTCTTTGGACTGGGGGAGGAAACCGGAGTACCCGGAGGAAACCCCCGAGGCACGGGGAGAACATGCAAACTCCACACACACACAAGGTGGAGGCGGGAATCGAACCCCCAACTCTGGAGGTGTGAGGCGAACGTGCTAACCACTAAGCTACTGTGCCCCCCTTAAATAATTACATTTTATTTGAATTTATTTTTATTATTTTATTATCACGATGTGCATGACGTGTGTTTGTGGAAGGGGATCGTTGCAAATACAACAGAGATTTCCAAGGACTTCAGAAAAAGAGCTATTGTTGTTCATCAGGATGGAAAAGGTTACAACATCATTTCTAAAGAGTTTGGACTCCAAAGATCTACGTAGAATCAGACAGATTCTGTAGAAATGGAGGAAATTTAAGACCATTGATACCTAGGTCTCTTTACTAATGTTATTGTTCATGAGTCTGCCATCAGGTGAACACTGAACATCCTCAGAGTCACAAGGAGAAACTCTGCTGTCCATGAAGTTTACCAAAGCTCATGTGGACAAGACAGAGGACTTTTTGGAGAAATAATTTGTGGAGGATTGAAACCGAAATAAAACTTTTGGCTTGTTTGTTTGATTGCGTTCACTTTGTTTACGTTTAGGACTCGTGTGAAAATCTGATGATGTTTTTGGTCACATTTATACAGAAATATAGGAATTAGTAAAGAGTTCACAAACTTTCAAGCGACGCTGTATATGTAGTTTTATGGAGTGTGTGATGTGTATGCTTATGTGCAATAATCATTGTGTGTGTAGGTAAGATTACTCTGCGTGATCTGAAGCGCTGCAGGATGGCCCACATCTTCTTCGACACGTTCTTTAACCTGGATAAATACCTGGACCACGAGCAGAGAGACCCGTTCTCTGTGCAGAAGGTCTGTTTATCTGTCAGTCTTCAGTTTCCACCTCAAATCTATTCATCTATATACTGTAATGCACTAAAGGGGGAAGTCGTGGCCTAATGGTTAGAGAGTCTGACTCCTAACCCTAAGGTTGTGGGTTCGAGTCTCGGGCCGGCAATACCACGACTGAGGTGCCCTTGAGCAAGGAACCCGAACCCCCCAACTGCTCCCCGGGCGACGCAGCATAAATGGCTGCCCACTGCTCCGGGTGTGTGTTCACGGTGTGTGTGTTCACTGCTGTGTGTGTGTGTGTGTGTGTGCACTTTGGATGGGTTAAATGCAGAGAGTGAATTCTGAGTCTGGGTCACCGTATCACATCAGTGTACATCACATCACTTTTTCACTAAAGTGTGTGTTTGTGCATGTGTGTGCGTGTGTGTGTGTGTGTGTAGGATGTGGAAAGTGAGGGTCCGGAGCCCTCAGACTGGGATAAGTACGCATCAGAAGAGTATGAGATCCTGGTAGCAGAGGAGACGGTCAGTGAGCATCTGCACGACGGGTAAACACACACACACTCACTCACACACACACACACACACACACACACAATAATTTCACACTAATCTATCTTTTGTTAGCTGCTAATATTTACCCAGAATGCTAATGTGTATCACAGAGCAGTCTGCTGTAATGTGGGTTATTCATCACCTGGTCAGGGTTTACTTGGTTAAGCGAGTAACCTCTAGTTAGATGCTTGTATTTAAAAATGAGTCATCAGCTGATTATTGATTATCATTTAGCATTAGGTTCGATGTCTGATACAACATATTTAGTTAACAGGTTTTGTGTGTGTGTGTGTGTGTGTTGTTGCTGTTGCAGCTCTTTTGAGGATGATTACGAGTGTGAGGAGCTTCCTGTTACATCTGATATCGGAAACAAAATGAACAAACTGGTGATCTCTGATCTGTCTCCGTGATCAACTTGAAGCTCGCTCACAGGAAATACACACTTTTATACAGTGCAGAAACAGACTGTGTTTGTGTGTGTGTGTGTGTGTGTGTGTGTGAGAGAGAGAGAGAGAGAGAGAGAGAGTGAGAGATCGTAAACTCCAAACAAATTGTTCTGTATGTCTTAACCGTTATCACCAACAAACTCCACTCGTGATCTGAATAAAACAGCCGGCTGGTTCCACTTTATTTAATGAAAATAAAAATAATAAAAAGACATTATAAGACATGAGACAGATGCTGTAGGGCACTTTATTAGGGTTCTGGCTTGAAGGAAACGCTGTGGGTGTCAAAATCTCACATTTGTACATTTAAAATCAGAGCACAGCTTAGACTGGAAGAAAAGAAGGAAAATAATTGTAATAAAAAAATTGAGATTTCTGTTGTGTAACTTTGTCTAAGCGACACAAATTCTTCATATGTTCACGTTAATGTTGTAAATTTGTGCCTTGAACAAAATGTCCAACACACCAGTGTAGGAAATTATAGCTGTGAGAACACTGTTGCTAAGCAACTGGGAAACGCACGCGGCAAGGATGTGCTAGCTAGCTAAGAAAAGACGGAATCATTCAGAAGGTGGACGTTTCTCTGTCAATCATTTCATTTCGTACTCATCGGCTCTTAGCAAGTCAACTAGCAAAGCTAGTTAATGAACGTGAACACATTTCACTCGGTATTCGAGTGCTAACAGACAGGATACCACTGTTGCTAAGCAACTGAAAAATGTGCGCACCGAGCACAAGCGAGCCAGAACGTAGATGTTTATAGATAAAGTAAGGAATCAGTGACAGTGGAAAGTAGACAGAAGAGTCAGGAACGTTAACATTTCTCTCAGATGGGTTGGTAAATTTAAAAACACAAAAGTTTGGTTTCCCAACATGGTTAAAGTGGAGAAAGTCATGAGAGCACCAGTACGTACTGGGAGAGACGGACACCATGCAATGGCTAGCTAGTAACAACAAATAAACTTGCTAATTTGCAGGCAGTTATGTCAACTAGTTATGTCCTAGCTAGCTAGGAAATATTAACATGAATACAAGATTCGCAACCTGTGACTAAAGCAATCTAAAAAACAAAAACAATCAAAACAATCCGACGGTGGCTGTGAGATTTGATGCCGCAGGGTTAGCATAAAGCTGGAACAGTTTATTAGAATGTGCTTTTGTGTGAGTGAAATGATGCACAATAAAATATTGCACATTAATACTGAGTGCTGAACCAGTCATAGTGATGTAGTCACGGTGCCCTGTGGCCACTTCAGGTATTGCATGTTAACATGAAATATGTTGTGGAGACTCGATGTTTATTTACTACTTTATTTCTTCTTCTTTTTTTTTGTAACTTTGACTACAAACTGAAATTCAAACTTCTCTAAACATTTCCATATTCACAATTTTACAAACGTGGGAACTAAAACAGGACAATCTTTAAACATTTAGTAGAGACTTCTAGAAAGCTTTGCCACATCGATCAGTCTGGCTTCAACATGGTCGCCTTTTAAACAGGGAACTCATGCAGGGACTTCTCTCCTTCCCCAAGTTACCTGTTAGCATGCGAGTTAACCGCTAGTGTTTGGTTTAGCTAGCACTTAGTGGTTAGTGGTTGCTATTTGTATTTGATTGCTAACATTTGGGTTAGCGACTAGCATTTTGACATGTAGTGACGTATGTGCACCATAGGGGGTGCTGTTCTGCCCTCTACACTACAACCTTGTCCACTTTACTTTTGGTTGACTCATGACATCATCTTAAATCATTAAAGTGTGTGTGTGTGTGTGTGTGTTGGATTAGCACTGCCGCTAACTCTAACTCTGACACACTCTCTAACTGTTCACTGTTTTTATGTAATTAGTGTAATATATAATATATATAATTTATAATAAGTGTTTGTGTGTGTGTGTGTGTGTGTGAGTGCGTGATTGTGAGTGTGTGTATCCTGTAGCCGCAGTGTGTTTTCTAACAACCTCTGTAAATGCCTCTGTATTTAATGTTACTGTATTATTTTGGCGTTAGTCTCTGCCACTGCGTGGTGGAGGTGGAGTTTTAAACGCTGAAAAACGGACAGATGTTGAACCGCAGTGTTTCTATGACGACGTGTGCGATGAATTTGGCGTTGGACAACAATCATCTTTCCTGGACTTTTCCCAGCTCAGTCATCAAGAGTGAAGATGAAACCTGCTGTAGTGTTACGCCGTTATTCACGTTAACGATCTATGCAAACCCTCAACCCTGTGCAGCTGATTAACATCAAACTCTGTGTGCAGCCTTATTTTAAGTTTTATATCATCATATATATATAGCTATATATAAATCTAAACATATTTCCATGTGTATTTTTTTTTTGTCTTGCTTTCAGACTTGACGAGGTTTCGCTCGGAGATGCCTCGTGTGTTCGCATGACTTTTTTCCCCTTTAATTTTTTTGAAAATAAATAAAAGAGTTTTAAAAGTTGTTCCTTTATGCTTCTTACTTTTTTGTTTATGAAAGTCACAGCAGATTTATGTTATAATATGTTGTACAACAGTGTTGCTTTATAAAATTGTTCATTTTGATTATAAGCTTTTACGCTGCAGTGAAAAAGGTTTAAAAGTTAAGCTGTGATGATGATCATGATCTTAACTGGACCTGTAGATACAGTAATGACACCTGCTTGTGAGATCCCAGGTCCACCAAGCTGTCACTGCTGGGCCCCTGAGCAAGGCCCTTAATTGGTCAGTTGTATAAATTGAAATAAAAATGTAAGTCACTCTGGATAAGGGTGTCTGCTAAATGTATAAAATCTTAATCTATCACTTATTTTATTGTTATTATTTACTTTAACAACTGTTATGTATGTTTATGTTTATCTATGTTACGTTTCCTACCTCTTCGAGTCTCAGATATAAATATTAAATATGATAAAGCTGTTAAAATGCTGAGTTTAGTGTACAGAATTAAAATAAATCTCAGATGAACAAACCCTTGATCTTAAATGTCGCGCTGCAGCGGCCTCTGGTGGACACGGAGTGCAACAACACCGCGAGCAGGTGACAGTTTAATGTACTGAGTCACTGATTATTGTGTGACTGATGAGTCACTGATTGTTGTGTGGCATAAACACATATACTAAGGAATAAAGGGTTCTGTCCTGTGAGATAGACTTATGTTATGTTTATGGATGTATTCATTGTGTTTTTTTATTCAGAAGCTGCTCTGAAGTTCACCTCTCTATCACACAAAGCCATAAAGCCTCACATGAATTCTCCTGAAGCCTGATACCTTATCACCTGATACCTACATACCTACTAATGAGCATTTCATCTGAGACTCTTGAGCATGTGCACTGGTGGATCATTGGACAGGTACGTGTGTGTCCCGGTGAGATCGATGGCTCGAGTACTGAACATATGGAGTCAATAAAAAAAAGCCTTAGTGTGTTGAGTAAAAAGTCATTCATCTTTATTCTGTTATTTGTGTATCTAAGTCATAAATATGAAACAGAAACATTGAGGCAACAATAAATCTTTATGGAGAAATGAATATAAAAAGTGTATGATGATAATGTACACTACAGTATATCTGATCAGAAATGTTGAGAACTGAACACATTTTTTTAAAATAAAAATTCCATAAACATCATCATGTACAAGTCAACACAGAATCATTAACCTTCACCACTGGACCTCCACAAAATATTACTCATCAAACAGTGTCTGTTTACTGAGGCATTACACACACACGCACGCACACACACACACACACACACACACACACACAGTGAATTTCTCCCATGACCGTTTCAGTCCACTCCATCACAGTTCCCATGGTGACAAAACTGCTCCATAGTGACGAAGGTTCTTTGTTTACGTCACTGGCGTGCCACGTCAGAGCACAAACACACACACACACACACACACACACACACTATGAAATAACCAGATGGTAATATTATTATGTTACTTTTTTAAGTACAAATTCAAGCTGCAGTAAAAGAAAAGAGAACAACAGGTTCATAACAATTAGAAGAATAAAAGATGAGGAAGATGGATCAGGTTTTCTTGTTTCCCTCCAGATGAAGAAGAAGAGGGGGGTGGGGGGGGGGGCGTGAATGGAGAAGAACAAAACGATGATGATGAAGAAAACTGAATGTGTGTTGTAATGCTTAATGAGTGAATGTCCATTAATTAAATGATGTATGAATACATTAGTCTAAAATATTTCATAGTGTGTGTGTGTGTGTGTGTGGTGGAGGTAATAGCATGGTAATGACATTAAATATGAATGCACAAAATCATATTTGTGTGTGTGTGTGTGTGTTTGTTTTAAAGAGAGAGAGAGAGAGAGAGAGAGAGAGAGAGAGAGAGAGATAGAGAAGAGAAAATAATGTGTGCTGATGAGAGGAGGAACCAGTCAGTGCAGTTGTGAAGTCATTATCATTATTGCATACGTAAAGTGTGTGTGTGCATGTGTGTGTGTGTGTGTGTGTGTGTGCAGACTCTCCCTCTCCTGCATAAGGTTTAATTCAGAGTTCAGGGAAACCGGCACACACAGAGAAGCAACGTCACCAGAAAGCAGTGCGTGAGTCAACTCCACACACACACACACACAAAGAGAGAGAACAAGCTGAAAAAATGATGCCAGTGTGAGTGTCATGGAGGAGAAAGACAGGAGGTGAGTAAAAAGTTTGTTTAGATGTAATAGTCAGTGTTTATTATCAGGTTACAACAGTTTTTTGGTTCTTGTCTTTAATTGTGTTTTTGTTTCCATTACCACAGAGTCCTGAGTTCTGAGTCCTGAGTTCTGAGTCCTGAGTCCTGAGTTCTGAGTCCTGAGTCCTGAGTCCTGAGTTCTGAGTCCTGAGTCCTGAGTTCTGAGTTCTGAGTCCTGAGTCCTGGTTGGTAATCAGGTGTTGATTCATTCTCTCTAACAGCAGCTTTGACTGTAGCTCAGGTTTATATTAATGTACCGACTCTGATACCTTCTCGTTTCTATAGTAACAGATCAATCACAGGTACGTGTAGTTTACTTTAATGAGACATTTATTAATGGAAAGGTATCAACTCC
The DNA here is from genome assembly GCF_030014155.1 of Tachysurus vachellii. Taxonomy (NCBI): domain Eukaryota; kingdom Metazoa; phylum Chordata; class Actinopteri; order Siluriformes; family Bagridae; genus Tachysurus; species Tachysurus vachellii. The sequence goes on from NC_083474.1 coordinate 23,119,345, forward strand.
AATAAATATTAAGCTACTGCAGTGATTGTGTCTGTAACATTATTTTATTTAATACCTTCCTTTTTATGATATAATGCCTTTTTAAATTCATATATTATGGAGTAAAATTAGCTAACGTCTGAGCTAGCTGTTTGTTTGTTTGTTTGTTTGTTTGTTTGTTTAATATGGTGTTTATTTATTTTATTGATCAGTGTGATAAACGCTATCTGTGTGCCTTTTAATCCACTGACAAACCAGATCGTTATATTTAATTCATGTTGCAGGTTGTTGTTATAGAAGCTGTTCATTTTCTCTTCATAAGTGTTTTTGCTCTACACATGAAGACATTTGGGTTTCAGAGTAAAAGATGAACATGAGAGAAGATCAGAATTTCTGTTTCATTTCCTGATATTTCAGGAATAAGTTAGAACATGGCACCTTTGGTGAAAATACATTACGTCTTAACGTAACTGATGCCAATGTATTTACTTAACCATAGCAGGTAATTTCATGCTTATCGTAAAGTTTAAAGCAGGCTAAATAACAGGCATCTCGTCTCACTTCTTTAAAGGAAGAACATGGACAAGTCTCTGATGCAGCGTCTGCTCAGCTCGAAGAAAAGTGCAAAAATCCACCCGACTGCGGTGATGCTAAAATACGGCTCCCATTTTCCCCGACGTGGAGATGAGAGCTACGACGATGCTCCGTCCTTTGAGGATTTTGGTGCCTTTATAGCAGAGACGTCTGACAGCAAATCACACAAAACTGTGTTTAACCTTCAGTCTGAATCGAGATCAAGAGTGTCTAAAGGGGTCAGAGGTCAGCTGCAGAGCTTCAGTGAGGCCAGCGTGTTCTCGTCACGTGTGATGTGGGCGGTGCTCTTTGGTGCAGCGCTGGCTCATGGATGTGTCTCGCTCCTGACACGTTTAGCTGCAGATTTATCCCACATCCCGTCGCTCGAGCTTCTCTTTGTCCGCTCTGTCCTCCAGGTTCTGTCCATCGCTGTCGTTCTTTACCACAAGGAGGCGCCTTTTGGGCCACAAGGCTGCAGGCTGCATCTCTTCTCCTATGGAATATTTAATGTCGTTTCCATCTCCTGTGCATACACGTCCTTCGCACTAGTTCCTCCTGCTAACGGCGCTATCGTGTGGAGAGCGAGCGCTACAGTGTTCAGTGCCGTCTTGTCCTTCCTGCTCGTTGAAGAGCGACTCGGTGTGACAGACATAATCTCTGTCTCCTGCAGTGTCTTTGGGCTCGGCTTCATCCTGATCCCCAACCTCGCTAGTGAGGAAAAGCCGCTTGGGTTCTGGCAGGAGGCGTTTGGTTACGTCCTGATGGTTTTGGCAGGACTGATGGCGGCACTCTCTATGATTTTATACAGGTTTGTTAACAAATTATAAACTACCATAAAGGTCAACAGGCTAACATACAAACTAGCAATATCACTAGGACACTGACTAGACATGAGCAGAAGAATTTAAGATGGAGCCATAAAATGGCCGTGATTTTAGTAAGTACAATAATGTGGCCAAGCCGATTTGATAAAAAAACTACTGATAAATTCTATGTTTTATAAAGAGTGTGTACACCTGTGCAGGTGTGTGAAGCAGCAGGTGAGCTTGTGGACAGCACTGTTTACTTTTGGATGGATGGGTTCTCTCTGGTCCTGCTGCTCCATGTTCCTCCTGCAGGAACCCGTCATTCCACACGATGCGGAGACCTGGATCTTCCTCATATCCATCAGCTTCTGCTCCACCATCTCCTTCCTGGGGGTTTATTACGGCCTGCAGCGCCTCCACCCTGCGCTAGTCAGCACGGTAATGCACACTATATACACACCTGCTGTGACTAACACATTAACATAAGAAATAAAACCCACTGACAGGTGAAGTGATTAACGCTGATGATCTGGGAACAGCAGCTTCTGTCAGAGGTTGTGGTTCATTAGACATCAAGTGAAGGGTCAGTTCTGAAGGTTGGAAAAATGGGTGAGTAAGAATCTAAAGTTTAGGTGACTGAGTCAGAGCTTCTCTCTCGAGTGGAGCGAAGGTTTGCCGTCCGGTCCGATCCCACAGAAGATTCCATCATAGTTGACATAAATTCTAATGAATTCAAGTTTGTGGAAATTCTAACTTTGCTCGTATTGCTACAATTTTTTTAAACATCAAATTAAAAGGATGGTGTTGATTTTGTGTGTTGGTCAGGTGCAGCATCTGGAGCTCGTGGTGGCGATGGTTCTGCAGCTGGTCGTGTTGCACATGCTCCCATCTGTCTGTGACATCATCGGCGCCACCGTCATCGTCACCAGCGTAATAGTGCTCGGCCTCGTCAAAGTCCTCTGTGGTGGAAAGCGTGAGATGGAGGAATACAAAGAAATCCTGGACTCGTCCGTAAAATAAGACTGAGGACTGTGCATGAGAGGAGAAAAGAGTTATGATTTATACTTCGTCTTGTGTAAAATTAGAACATTAATTATCCTCATATAACAACCATTTTGGGGGGGCACGGTGGCTTAGTGGTTAGCACATTCGCCTCACACCTCCAGGGTTGGGGGTTCGATTCCCGCCTCCGCCTTGTGTGTGTGGAGTTTGCATGTTCTCCCCGTGCCTCGGGGGTTTCCTCCGGGTACTCCGGTTTCCTCCCCGGTCCAAAGACATGCATGGTAGGTTGATTGGCATCTCTGGAAATTTGTCCGTAGTGTGTGATTGTGTGAGTGAATGAGAGTGTGTGTGTGTGTGCCCTGTGATGGGTTGGCACTCCATCTAGGGTGTATCCTGCCTCGATGGCTGCCTTGACAGGCTCCCTGTGACCCGAGGTAGTTCGGATAAGCGATAGAAGATGAGTGAGTAAATGAATGAACAACCAGTTTGTATTATTATTCAATTGAGTTCACGGATGAACTGTTGTGTATAATATACAAATAATTTAATTCCAGTATTAAAAGCATCCAAAATAGAAATAAATAGAATCTGAGCAGGAATCATTTGTAAACTATAAATATAAATGATATGGAAATTTGAAACGCCCTCGTGACCTTTACACTATGATATTAGCTGCTACACCACAGCGCTGGTGACTACGGCGCTCTGACTGTAGTGCAGGTATATATTAATGTACTGGTTCTAATATGTTGTCGTTTCTATGGTAACAACTCATTCAAAAGACGTCTAAATCTCACAGTCCACTGATAAATGCATTTTATTAATCATGGATGTGGTGAAGCTTTCTTGAAGTATGGGGATGTTTACTTCTGTTTGATGTGGTGAGGGAGTCTCCAGTGTGTGTGTGTTTATGTGTGTGTGTGTGTTTTCCACATCTTCAGGACAGAGGAGTTTCCTTGTGGTTTCTGTGGTAACATGATGTAACAAACAGCAATGTGTTTTTTTTTCTGTTATTGTGTTGCGAGAGAGAATAAAGTTTGGCTGCTGAGGGAACGACTGTTTATAGCTGCTATAACATGAGACCACAGGATCTAACTTGTTCCACCGACATTAATATAAATGGATTTTTTTGAAGTGTGATATATATTTTTTTCTTTTTCTGTAATATGTGTAATTAAAAACTTTGGAAAGTGCTGTTATAATAATTTGGCATATGAGCTGTTACCATAGTAACCTAGTCTTCTTTTGACTAGCATTAGCTCACACACTCTGATGCTAAATCTCTGGGACCAAATTCATGGAACGCAAAGCTACATCACATAATCCAAACTGTCCATTATTCTCGTTTCTGTGTTCTAAGCCTGGATAAATACAGTAATTATTAAACAATAAATGAAAACAAACGCATAACTCCAGTCCGAGATCTTTCTGTTTTTACAGTAAACGCCCTCTGCTGGTTGATGAAGCACATTACAGATCATTTAGTGCTGTTACAGTTAGCATGACTTTAAGCTCCAAAAGATTAGATGAAGTAGATATAACCTTGTGAGGTAATGAAGATATATATTTATTATATTTGCATTCTTTCATGACAAAAAGACCAAAATTTATTTGAACAAAGAAAGCTGTAAGAAGATTTTCCACTTTTTTCAACACTTTTCAAAGACAACCACTCAGTGTTGATTCGGCGTTGTTACACACATCATTATACATCCTCATATTAAAACGTAAGTAGTGTTTCATTCCGTTTTAGTTCATTAACTGTAAATGTCTTGTACACACTCCTTTAAAGCGGAAAGTGACGTGTAAAGCTGGGGTGTGATTCAGGAGAGACTTTTGAATATGAATAAAATATTCATTAATAATGTCAAATGTAATACTCTTTAAAAAAATATTGTGTAAATATTTTATTTGTATTATAATTCAATTACGAATGCAATGATGAATAAAGGACTGTTGGAAATACTAATGATATTAATAAGAATTCTAAAAGCTGAAGATGATGCCAACTGCTAACTTCGCTAACAAAAAGAGAGAGAGAGAGAGAGAGAGAGAGAGAGAGAGAAATTCTTTAATGATGTCTTTATTTCAGATACAGTTCCCTGTCAGAGTGACAGTACAGAGGTATTTATACAACCATCAGTCATTTTAAAGAATTAAATACTAATTTCACTAATGCATGCTAACAGTGGTGATGATAGCGGATCCAGCTGAGAAGATCTGCTCTGGATCATTCAGGATCCCTTCCACATTACACTCCTGTGTATCTGAGCTTTTAATTTAATTAATTTTAATTAATCTAATATTTTATTAAGTAGTTTATTTACAAACGTTTCCATTGAAGTTAGCTATTTATTTATTTGCAGCTATTTAGCTTCAGCTCCAAACCAATGAACTCAAAAAGAAACTACATTTCGCTAGTCCTTTTCTCCACCACAATAAAACGTAAAAGTCAGTCATGTGTTTCTAAAGCTCACAGTAATTATGATTTGAATGGATATTTAAAAGAACATGAAGGCATCGTTGGTTTGTATGTAAAAAAATAAAATAAAAGAGGTATTAGTGTATTATCAACAATGACGTGTTGGACTGTGTTCTGATGCTAGCATGCTAATTTACCCAACAGCGTCTGTGAAAAATGATACACATTGTTGTGTTTTTTAAACCTACAGCTCAGAAAGGCAGAGACAAGCTGCCCTCAGTTGCCATGTTAGTCCATTAGCATCAATACAGTGTATTATTTGTCTTGTTGTTTTCATTATCTGTTTATTGAGTCACACGTCAGCATCATAATTAGCCAACAGAGACCATGCTGCGTAAACCTCACCCACTTCAGAGGATCGTATCTGAACGCTCCATCTTAAGACCAGAAGGTGAGCGTAAAGGTGATTTCTGAAGACTTACACCATGTTTGGCTTCTGAGGTCGTTTGTCCAGTTAAAAAAATACATTTAATACGTATGATTAGAGATGCAGCATAGCATTAATACTCACATTGATGCATAGTAGTATTAATACTCCAGTATCAATACTGTTAAACAACTGAGTAACATAAACGCTGTTAGTCAGACACCGTACTTAGCTCCATGTTTCTCCAGTTACTGAAGATTTCGTTTGTTCAAGTGCTCAGCCAGCTACATTAGTTAGCTAGCTATATTAGATTGATTAGCCAGCTACATTAGCTAGCTACATTAGTTAGCTAGCTATATTAGATTGATTGATTAGCTAGCTACATTAGTTAGCTAGCTATATTAGATTGATTAGCTAGCTACATTAGTTAGCTAGCTATATTAGATTGATTGATTAGCTAGCTACATTAGTTAGCTAGCTATATTAGATTGATTGATTAGCTAGCTACATTAGTTAGCTAGCTATATTAGATTGATTAGCTAGCTACATTAGTTAGCTAGCTATATTAGATTGATTAGCTAGCTACATTAATTAGCTAGCTATATTAGATTGATTAGCCAGCTACATTAGTTAGCTATCTATATTAGATTGATTAGCCAGCTACATTAGCCAGCTATCTATATTAGATTGATTAGCTAGCTACATTAGTTAGCTAGCTATATTAGATTGATTAGCCAGCTACATTAGCCAGCTATCTATATTAGATTGATTAGCTAGCTACATTAGTTAGCTAGCTATATTAGATTGATTAGCTAGCTACATTAATTAGCTAGCTATATTAGATTGATTAGCCAGCTACATTAGTTAACTAGCTATATTAGATTGCTTAGGCAGCTACATTGGTTAGCTAGCTATATTAGATTGATTTGCTAGCTACATTAATTAGCTAGCTATATTAGATTGATTAGCCAGCTACATTGGTTAGCTAGCTATATTAGATTGATTTGCTAGCTACATTAATTAGCTAGCTATATTAGATTGATTAGCTAGCTACATTAATTAGCTAGCTATATTAGATTGATTAGCCAGCTACATTGGTTAGCTAGCTATATTAGATTGATTTGCTAGCTACATTAATTAGCTAGCTATATTAGATTGATTAGCTAGCTACATTAGTTAGCTAGCTATATTAGATTGATTAGCTACCTACATTAGCTAGCTAGCTATATTAGATTGATTAGCCAGCTACATTAATTAGCTAGCTATATTAGATTGATTAGCCAGCTACATTAGTTAGCTAGCTATATTAGATTGATTAGCCAGCTACATTAATTAGCTAGCTATATTAGATTGATTTGCTAGCTACATTAATTAGCTAGCTATATTAGATTGATTTGCTAGCTACATTAATTAGCTAGCTATATTAGATTGATTAGCTAGCTACATTAGTTAGCTAGCTATATTAGATTGATTAGCTAGCTAGCAGTGAGCTATTCTTTTCACTTAGCTTGGGTTGACTGTAGTCACTTTTTCTCACTTGGTGATGAACTCCTCATGCTGAATTTAATGAAAGATGGAAATCTGTGAAAAGCTCCAGATCGCTGTCACTTCCTGTTGTCTGTTCATTAGCATGAAGGTCACATGGTATCACTTGGTATTACAACTGGTTAAAGTATGTTAGTGTATGTTATCAGATGTTAGAGTATTGATGCATCCCTACTTTTGAAGCAAATATAATCCCCTCTGTGTGTGTGTGTGTTGTGTGTGTGTGTGTGTGTTGTGTGTGTGTGTTGTTCACATGAGGAAGGAATCAAGTTTTCTCTCGATGTGTTCAAACGAATCTTCTCCGAGATAATCAGCGTCTCCCTGCTCCCACTTCTGCTTCCTGTCCTGTGAGGAGGTTTGAGGAGCCGGTGGATCAACACACTTCTCCACCCGGGCTGCCTCCACATACACACTCTTCTGCTGAGATGTGGACACACACACACACACACACACAGCAGTGTAAGACACTAAAGATAATGACTGACTGAACACTTTCTGTGGTTTCCACACTGTCACATTCCTGTAAAATTCCTGCTTATTTTATGTTCTTAGTTTCACTTTTCTACTCATCTTTTCTTCTTCTCTGTGTTTTTTCAGTTTCTCTCTCTCTCTCTCCTACTGTTCTATTTCTTACTTTAACTAGTTTACAGTCTCCCAGATTCCCTACTATATCTTCTTTACTGAGTCATCTCTCCTTCATGTTTCCTAGTTCTCGGTTTCTCTGGTTTGCTCTGGTGTTATTTTTATTTCCTGCTCCTGTGTTTATTAAACCTTTTCTTTCTTAAAGGTGGGGTCTCCGATTTTTGAGAAATGCTTCAGAAAACTGAGTTGGGCCGAATAATAAACAAAAATCAAAACAAAAAACAAAACAAACGTGTAGCCAATGAGCAGAAAGGGGCGTGTCTTGTCAATATGGGCGGAGAGAGTGTTCAGTGCGCATGTGTGACATTAGCAGAAAGCGGTTTTAACATTGACATGGAAGATAAAAACAAAGAAAGAAAGAGAAGAAAGACTTACGATAAGGTAAGAAGTAGGACGTGTTAATATAGGATCAGCTTTCCAGCGCTGGAGAGAACTGAAGGAGCAGGAAGTTGGTCACATATTCACAGATTGGAGTTTCCTGAGTCAATAACTCCTGAGCTAAACGCTGTTACTACACAAATAACACCTCTTTTATATCGTAGTAATGTAGAGACGCAGCTACAACCGTGTTTTGTGTAGTAACAGTGTTTAGCTCAGGAGTTATTGACTCGGGAAACTCCAATCTGTGAATATGTGACCAACTTTACTTAAGACGCCGAGGCGCTTTTTTCCTTCTCGATAGGTGAGTAACGTTGGTTTTGCTTTGTTACACAGAACTAATATATGTCTTTGTCCTTTACATGATTATGCTTGTGTGTCATTTTTGCTTGTTTGTTTATCTACAATCGTATTGTTCTTCCCTTCAGCTATGATAAAGACACATTTCTTTCCATTAGTTGCCTGGGTTACGTATGTATGTGTGGGGCGGAGCTATCAATACAGGGGTGGGACCCATTTGGGTTAGGGGCGTGTTTGTTTTGTTGATTTTATATGTCAACATTGGCTTTCAAAAATCGGAGACCCCACCTTTAAGTGAATGCCAAATTTCTTCTTTCTTCTACTTTCTAGTGAACGCACTACACGGCTCATATGTGAGGCTCATGTGCTACATGAGGGATCGCACAATGAAGCCTGCGTGATTTCCATATTTCTCACCAAAATGAGGGGGAAAAAAATGAGAAAATAAGACGAAACCATGGACGGATTCATTCAGGACACTCAGTGAGGATGTCTGTTCTGCAAATAGAACCGAAGACCTGAAGTGCAAAAAATAGAAGATGTTTCTTATACTTTGTGCCACCAGGAACCACGTCATTCTCTCTCACACACAAACAATGAGCTGGATTCATGGATCTGCTGCGTACTAAACAGATGGATTTGAATTCCGTGAATGTCTAGTGTACATCTAGTGCACTTTAACAGCTGAACTTTAACAAGTCTCCTGTTTCTGAGATGAGAACACAGAGGGAGTTTGATGAAAGTTTAACGGTATAGAATGGACAGAAAATCACAATCACGAGCTGTTTACCAACAAGAACATGACAAAACCATTAATAAATCATTTACTAACTGTGTGTCTGTTACAGAAATATTCACTTAGTCGTGACACTGGATTTTTCCTGTAACTGAATAATCTTTGTTGAAAAATTACTCAATAAAAATGTAAATTTTTTTATAGCTTTTTTTGTATTCTGTTACATGAAAACATATCATGACAAATTCGCTATCAAATCTGGCGTAATGAAAAACGCAGTGCCGGAGAGCGTTACCTTCACGCTGGGCATGTCCGAGAGCGGGGGTGTGTGTGTGTGCTCCTTCAACAGTAACGGAAGTACTGACGACTTAAACACACACCACCACTGCTGAACGAAATCAGGGTGCAGAGACGAAGAAACTTTCTCACTGCTGCACTCTTCATCATCACCGAGCTGGTAATCCCACGGCTTCTTCTCACCCAGGAAGTGGATCACTTTAGCATTGTGGCCAAACCTACACAGACGAACCACAAAACACAGCACAGGTTTACACTAATGCGACTGTCGTTTCTATAGTAACAGCTCGTTCACAGGGACGTGTAAAAAGGGTTAAAATGTGTGTAATGTGTGGAAGGAGTCTCCAGTGTCAGTGTTTTGTATCTTTGTATCAGTCAGAGGTGAAGATGGAACTTTAAGTTCTCCACATGTTCAGGACAAGACAATGACAAGACACGTACAACTCTCTGTACAACACTAGGGGGCGTGCGGTTATAAGAAAATAATCGACGTTGGCTGCATCTTCTGAACCAGGGTTATTTTCCTGAATCAGGAAACACTAAAGTGTTTTATTCCTGATGTAGTGGGAAAAACACATCAAGTCAAGGCAAAGGGGCCGGGGTTACTGAAACAGGGCGGAGTTTGGGGGAGGGGTTGCGACTGTGATCATTATTGTAGTGAAAACAAACCTCCTGTTCACTGGGTGTTAATGAGAACAGTTACAGTCGTATGCAAAAGTTTAGGAACCCCTTGACAATTTCCATGATTTTCATTTATAAATATTTGGGTGTTTGGATCAGCAATTTTATTTTGATTTGTCAAATAACTGAAGGACACTAAAGTAATATTTCAGTAGTGAAATGAGGTTTATTGGATTAACAGAAAATGCACAATATGCATCAAAACGAACAGAAAAATCACATCAATACAGTATTTAGTGGAGCCTCCTTTAGCAGAAATAACAGCCTCTAGAAGCTTCCTATAGCCTGTAATGAGGCTGTATAAATGAATTTTGGACTGTTCCTTCTTACAAAACATCTCCAGCTCAGTTAGGTTTGATGGTTGCCGAGCTGGACAGCCCGCTTCAAATCACCCCACAGATGTTCGGTGATGTTCAGGTCTGGGGACTGGGATGGCAGAACATTCCAGAACATTGTACTTGTTCCTCTGCAGAAATGCCCCAGTAGATTTTGAGCAGTGTTTTGGGTCGTTGTCTTGTTGAAATATCCAGTCCCGGGGTAACTTCAACTTTGTGACTGATTCCTCAACATTATTCTCAAGAACCTGCTGATATTGAGTGGAATCCATGCGACCCTCAACTTTAACCAGATTCCCAGTACCAGCACTGGCCACACAGCCCCACAGCATGATGGAACCTCCACCAAACTTTACTGTGGGTAGCAACTGTTTTTTCCTGTAATGCTGCGTTCTTTTGCCCCCATACATAACGCCCCTTGTTATGACCATATAACTCAATCTTTGTTTCATCACACCACGGCACCTTATTCCAAAATGAAGCCGGCTCGTCCAAATGTGCGTTTGCGACTCCTTTTGTGGCGTGTGTGCAGAAAAGGCTTCTTTCGCATCACTCTCCCGTACAGCTTCACCTTGTACAAAGTGCGCTGAACACTAATGAACATCTAAGCAGCACTGCACTCAGAGACACGTCCCAAATCACAGTCTGAAACAAGTTCCCTATTTGAGAAGCTAATGTTCTTGCAGTATATGTGTGTGTGTGTGTGTGTGTGTGTACTCACTGTTTGAAAGCTGGTAGGTAGGTGTAGATGGAGACACTGCTTAGATTATAGATGAAAGGAAGGTGTTTGGCGATATCAGCTGTAGCCCAGTCACTGAAATAGTTGTTTAACACACCTTGATCCCCACCTACACACACACACACACACACACACACACACACACACACACACACACGTTAAACGATTTCTATTTTCTGTCGTAACTGCTAAATTTGCTAGATATAAAAAAGCCGTTACAACATACGGATGAATGGATTCGTGTAAGAGGTTGGCACTGGGCGTGCTCTCTGAGTGGGAGGGGCATACTCTGTCTCCCCTGTCAATCAGTGTCACACTATCCAATCACATGTCTGTGAGGTCGTGTAGGAGGAAAAGATATCGCTTTTCTTCTGTTATACACTGCTAATGTGTCTGAGAGGGATCGTGTGTTAGCGTTCATATTCCTGGGATAGTGACTTTCCACACGCCCAAACAGACCACGCCCCCAAACAGGTCATGCCCAAACAGACCACGCCCCCAAACAGGTCATGCCCAAACAGACCACGCCCCCAAACAGGTCATGCCCAAACAGACCACACCCCCAAACAGTATTTAACTAATTAATTACTACTTTAATTAATTACTAATTAGGTTTAATGTTAGGAATTGTTAAATGAACTTTACTGACTTTGCAAAACTAAAGAAATAAATAAAATCTGAAGTAGGGCAGCAGGGTGAGCTGTTTTCCAAAGTGAGGGGCAGAAATAACTCTGAAAGGGCAAGAAGGACACACACACAGCTACAGGATATGGATAAAAATAGCTTCTTACAATTATAGCAGACGGCAGCTACAATGTTGTGGTGTGCAGTTTATTACACCACACCAGTGAACCTTCAGTGTGTCTCTGTTTAATAACTGAACCTTATCATTCTGCTGTATAAAACAATCCAATAATAATAATAATAACGATCCAGACAGAAAGAAGAAATGCAGAAAAGAAAAGTTAGAAAGAACAAAGAAAGAATAAAAGAAACTAATTCAGAATGGAAAAGAAACAAAGAGAGAAACTCAGAAAGAAACAGCGTTAAGAAGTTTTATATAAACAGAAAAATAAACAAAGAAGAAACAGAGAAAGCAGAAGGAGGAGAATAAAGAACAGAGTGATCTGTTACAACACAAAGGTGAAGGTGACGTTTGAGGGGTTATACTCTGTAATAAACACAGTAATACAGTAGCATATGCGGTCGTCGGTCAGGTGATTTGGTTTCCATGGTGATGATGATGATGATGATGATGTTTACATGTTGACTGAACACATGTGAGTGCAGTAGAGCAGCACTTAATCACTCAGCTTAGTTTTCCCAAAATACAAAACAGCTGTTAGTGAACTAGATCCGTCTCACCTCACTGCCTTGTCTCACCTCACTGCCCTGTCTCACCTCACTGCCTTGTCTCACCTCACTGCCCTGTCTCACCTCACTGCCCTGTCTCACCTCACTGCCCTGTCTCACCTCACTGCCCTGTCTCACCTCACTGCCTTGTCTCACCTCACTGCCCTGTCTCACCTCACTGCCCTGTCTCACCTCACTGCCTTGTCTCACCTCACTGCCTTGTCTCACCTCACTGCCCTGTCTCACCTCACTGCCCTGTCTCACCTCACTGCCCTGTCTCCTTTAAGTTTAGGCCACGCCCACTTCTGGTTTAAATCTGAATACAGATAGTGAGTTACTCTAACAGTGGTCCTCCTGTTACTCCTCACACACAGCTTTATATTTATTAAGTGACTGTTTCTTTTTTTAATCAAATGTTAATGTATCGTAACACTTTTTAATAAATAATTAAAATCTTTCCATCTTTCTAACCGCTAACTGTGTGAACATCTCACCATCAAAGCTGCCGTGCTGCATGCAGGAGTTCAGTAACTCGGTGTATGTTTCCTTCGACGGCTGAAACACAAACACTCCGGAGTTAAAGCAGTCGGGCCAGCCAGGGTCAGGGGCAGCCGAGAGCTCGTCACGCTCGAACAGCTCGTCAATGTTACACAGAACCTGAATGATAAAACATACACATCATTACTGCATTATACTAACATGAGGTGCTTCCTGAACCAGCCTTATATGTTGTTTTATTCTTTACATGTTTTATTATTATTATTATTATTATTATTATTATTGATCTCTCACCAGTGTGTCTGCATCCATAAACACACACTTTGAATAATGTGTGAGGTTCCAGCAGTGCAGCTTAGTGAAGGTGACACCGAGCTCAGGTCTCTTCATCATCGCCAACCGAGTCACATCTCCACTGTCCAACACACTCACCTCACACACCTCATCAAATATCTGACTGAGGACTGACCTTCAACACACACACACACACACACACACACGCGCGCACACACACAGGCACACACACGCGCGCACACACACACACACACACACACACACACACACACACACACACACACCTGATTATTTTAAAGTTGCAGCTTCACCTCTGGATGTAACACAGCAGTGACAATGGAAACTCCTTCACCACGTTTTTAAATGATAACAATCAGAACTCTTCTTTTAGTAAAGTTGCATATAAATGTTATTTATTTGTATATTTTTTGTTGTTGGTCTTTTCCCATATTCACATGTTTATGTTGATGAATGCCATCTGTCTGTATATATGTATATATTTACTTTTAAACGTCTTCACAGCACTGCTGATTGTAGCCCACAGTGAGATGTAGAAGACAAACTGGTGATTGAAATGTGAAACAGCGCCTCCTAGGGGCAGCGTGTGCTGTAGCTTACAGTATAGCAGCTCAGCCACTGCAGTGCATCAGCTCCAAATGACATACACTAACTCCTCCTTTAAAAGTTAGTTACTTTATTACTTAATTACTTTAGTCCTAATTACTTCATTACTTTAGTCCTAATTAAACAGCTAGATTTAGTTTTTTTTCTTCATTTATGAATTTGTTTTGGATTTTCTATCAGCTCAGTAATATAAATGCTAATTTCCTTAAATGTTTCTAAACTGATGTTTAATTAACATGAACTAAAGAAGTAATTTGAACTTGTCAGTGTAAAGGAGTGTGTGTATAAAATCACAGGAACTCATCCACAGTGAAAAGACTGAAGACGATCAGTTCACATTAACAAGTCTCCTTTTATGGAAATTTACACAAACTTAAAATTCCTGTGACTGATTTATGAATAAATAGTTTTTTATCCAGTTTGCTTAACGAGAACCAAGTGTGTGTGTACGTGTGTGTGTGTCTGTGTGTGTGTGTACCTGCAGGGTTGTGAAATGTCATCTCCGATCAGTATGGTGAGTTTACGAGATGTTTTGTGATTCCTCAAACAAACACCAAGCACCATCGCTCCTTTAGCATAGCTGTCATTTGTAGCGAGTGTGACAAATGCTTGATCTGTAGACACACACACACACACACACACACACAAGTTTATTCACCGTTACTTTACTCGGTTTATAGATGTGTTTTATACGATAAGTGAAAACAACGTGCGTGACAATCTACAGGAAGCATACAACAGAAGCTGTGTGTGTGTGTGTCTGTGTGTAAATAAGTGTGAGTGTGTGTATGTGTATATGTAAGTGTGTGTCTGTGAGTGTGTGTATGTGTGTATGTGTGTGTGTCTGTAAGTGTGTGTGTGTATGTGTGTGTGATGTATGTGTGTGTGTAAGTGTGTGATGTATGTGCTTGTGTGTGTGATGTATGTGTATATGTGTGTATATATGTGTGTGTATGTGTGTGTATATGTGTGTATATATGTGTATATGTGTGTGTGTATATGTGTGTATGTATATCAAGTCAAGTCAAGAAGCTTTTATTGTTATTACAACCATATATAGCTGTTGCAGTACACAGTATTCATAGCTATAAGGACTTAGTAAGTTAGTCCTAGACACATAAAGTGTATCTGTGTAACCTGGTGTACACAGTGCAGGACAAGACAAACAAGACAGACAAGACAGACAAGACAGTGCAGGACAAAAGACAGTGCAGACTAAAAGTTACAAGACAATACACAAAAGAGAATAAACAGAAACAGCACCAGTGTAAATATTGTATGTTCAGACAATATTGTGTGCAGTGATACTAGAATGAACACAGTGTGTTAGCAGCAGGTCAGTTTCTTACAGTGTGTGCAAAACGACTGAAATGATTAGACAGTGTGTGCGAAGAGCAAAGAAGTAAAAAAGAGTGCAAAACAGCACGTAAACAGTTTGATGGATGTATATTGGAAGTGTGTGTATTTGGTGTAGGTCTGTGCAGTCCATACAGATGAGGTGTGTGTGTGTGTGTGTGTGTGTGTGTGTGTGTGTGTGTGTGTGTGTGTGTGTGTTGTGCTCAGTACAGTTCAGTTCAGTTATTGAGAAGTCTGATGGCTTGTGGGAGGAAACTGTTACACAGTCTGGTTGTGAGGCCCGAATGCTTCGGTACCTTTTGCCAGAAGGCAGGAGAGTGAATAGTGTGTGTGAGGGGTGTGTGGGGTGATGAGTGTGTGTGAGGGGTGTGTGGGGTGATGAGTGTGTGTGAGGGGTGTGTGGGGTGATGAGTGTGTGTGAGGGGTGTGTGGGGTGATGAGTGTGTGTGAGGGGTGTGTGGGGTGATGAGTGTGTGTGAGGGGTGTGTGGGGTGATGAGTGTGTGTGAGGGGTGTGTGGGGTGATGAGTGTGTGTGAGGGGTGTTTGGGGTGATGAGTGTGTGTGAGGGGTGTTTGGGGTGATGAGTGTGTGTGAGGGGTGTGTGGGGTCATCCACAATGCTGTTGGTTTTGTGGACGCAGCGTGTGGTGTATGTATGTGTCTGTGTGTATATGTGTGTGTATAAGTATGTGTGTGTGTATATTTATGTGTGTATTTATGTGTGTGTGTATATGTGTATGTGTGTGTATATGTGTGTGTGTATAAGTTTGTGTGTGTATTTGTGTGTGTGTGTGTGTGTAAGTGTGTGTGTGTATATGTGTGTGTATATATGTGTGTGTGTATGTATATATGTGTGTGTGTGTGTGTGTGTGTGTGTGTGTGTGTGTGTGTGTGTGTGTGTGTGTGTTTCCTACCTGTCATGTTAGTCCAGATTCTGATCCCCACTGCGTGTGTGTGTGTGTGTGTGTGTAACTGCGTGCGCACTATAAGCCGATTTATAGCGACGACCTTTAAAGGTCACGTGATCTCTGACACGCCTCCATTAATGCGCAAATAAACGCGATTTGTTTCGTGCATTACAGCCGGTAACTGATGTGAACTAAAACAAACCCGGGGTTTAAACGGGAGCTCTGTCCTGCACGCGCGCAGAAAAAACACGTGCGGGACAGATGAAGAGTGTGGGGTATTAATGCGGAATACACAGGGGATTTAGAGGGGATTTACTGACACCTGGCGGCGAGACGCGCCATTGCAGCCTCACATCACACCATTTACCCATTAAAATCTCTGTAATATAAATATTATATTCGTATATCAGGATTGATTTTTATTTTATTTTAATATTTTGTCATTTAAGCCACAAATGTATTCAATCAATACCAATATCTTATGAATATTTGATAAATGTATTAAATTCATACATTAGGATATGGCCCTGTATTACTACTACTACTACTACTACTAATAATAATAATAATAATAATAATAATAATTATTATTATTATTATTATTATTATTATTATTATTATTATTATGAACACGTAATAATAATAATACAACTTATTTTGTTTTTTTTTGTTGAATAATTAGTTAGTTATAGAGAATTGGTAAGTTGCATAATTGATATATTTACATTTATAAAAATGTATATTTGCATAAAAACTATTTTTATACAAACATGTTAACACTAATAAATAGAATTGTTAATAAATACAAATAAATAATCTCAAAATTATACTTAAAATTATATTTTATGTACAATAGACGTATATATATATATATATATATGTCTCTCTCGCCCTCTGGCGACTCCTCGATGTACTGCAGCCGGCTTCTGCGCATGTGCAGTAAGCTCCACGTTTGATAATAACTAGTGTTTGTTAATGTTTTTTTCTTGTTGTTTGAAATAATTGAACTCATCCACATTCGATTATTTGTTAAACATATTTATTCCTGATGAGGAAAAATAACTTTACAAATCACATTACAGCAGAATCTTTACTTAAAGGTTTTATATTTATATTTATACATCTGTCTATAATTATACTTTTGATTTGTCACTTAATATTGAATATTAATATTGATTTCTACTTCACACATAGTTACAGACAACAACATGCAAATAAATAAATAAATAAAAAGATACAGATCTGTTTAAATCATGTACATTTTCTTGGCTCTTTTTCGACAGTTTTGAAACTATAATAAACTCCTTTAATAAATAAAATCTCCCATTTAAGTTTAAACTCACATTAAACGTATGGTGTCTAATGTTATTTACCAACAAAAATAGAATTGAATTAAATTGCAGCTTTTTCTGTTGACATTTAATAAAAATTGGGATTTGATTCAAATATGTCATCTTATACATTTGTGTTTGTGTGTGTGTGTGTGTGTGTTCAGCATGCACAGTCTTTGTGTGATCGTTGTGGTTGTTTGTTCAGATCTGCCCCTTGAGGATTGCTGCTGTTCGTCATTGCGTCTGGATTATCCTTCATTCTCTCACAGATTAAATCGACTAAACACTCGAACGTCTGCTTCACATTCACATTTGCCTTCGCACTTGTTTCTAAAAAACCCAAACCTGCAACACACACACACACGGTCAAATGTCAGAGCACCATACTAACCTTTGTGTATATCAGATTGTATGTCTGGTTGTCAGAGGTTTCTTTTTGCTCTGCTCAATTCACAATGTGTGTGTGTGTGTGTGTGTGTGTGTGTGTGTGTGTGTGTGTGTGTGTGTGTGTGTGTGTGTGTGTGTAACTGACCGAGTTGCTGTGACAGTTCTCTCCCCCTGTTCACAGTGATTACTCTCACCTCCTCCAGATCACACTTATTTCCCACTAACAGCACCTGAGAATTTTCCCAGGAGTACGTCTTAATCTGAGTGGACCTGAACACACACACACACACACACACACACACACACACACACACACACACACACATTAAAAAAGGGATTTATTTTCCTGTTATTTAACTTTTATTGTATTATCCAATATAACAGTGTTTGCATAAAGAACTGTTAAATCTAAAACCGTCTGTGTGTGTGTATGTGTGTGTGTGTGTGTGTGTGTGTGTGTGTGTGTGTGTGTTTGTGTGTGTGTTTGTGTGTGTACCAGTCCTGAACAGCGCTGAATGACTCCTCATTAGTGATGTCATACATCAGGATGAAGCCCATTGCTCCTCTGTAATACGCTGTAGTGATCGTCCTGTATCGCTCCTGACCGGCTGTGTCCTACACACACACACACACATATACACACACTTGAAGTCTACAAGTTTCTACTCCAATTCTGAAGTCTACAATTACGAGAGCTACGAATTCCTGACATGTGGCAATCCCTGTGCCTGTCCTGAGGTCTGACACATTCTCCTGCTTCTCCTACCCAAATCTGCAGTTTGATCCTCTTGTCATTCCTGTAGATGGTTTTGACTTTGAAGTCAATGCCAACTGTGCTGACGAACGCCGGCGTGAATGAGTCGTCAGCGTAGCGGAACAGGAAGCTGGTCTTTCCCACATTGCTGTTCCCAATGATCAGGATCTTGAACATGTAATCAAAGTTCTGATCCACAGAGTCTCTGTGTCCATAATGTAGCTCGTTAACTGATGCCATCTGGGAGAGAAACAACAAAACAACGGCAAAGGTACAGCAAGGGAACTTTCAGTGTTTATATGAGGTGTTTTGAGAAGAGATAGTCATGTAGGGTACAGGATGTAGGGTACAGGATGTAGGGTACAGGATGTAAGGTACAGGATGTATGGTACAGGATGTAAGGTACAGGATGTAGGGTACAGGATGTATGGTACAGGATGTAGTAGGGTACAAGACGTAGGGTACAGGACATAGGGTACAGAATGTAGGGTACAAGATGTAGGGTACAGGATGTAGGGTACATGATGTAAGGTAAAGGACGTAGGGTACAGGACGTAGGGTACAGGATGTAGGGTACAGGATGTAAGGTAAAGGACGTAGGGTACAGGACGTAGGATACAGGATGTAGGGTACAGGATGTAAGGTAAAGGACGTAGGATACAGGACGCAGGGTACAGGATGTAGGGTACAGGATGTAGGGTACAGGATGTAAGGTACAAGATGTAAGGTACAGGATGTAGTAGGGTACAGGATGTAAGGTAAAGGACGTAGGGTACAGGACGTAGGGTACAGGACGCAGGGTACAGGATGTAGGGTACAGGATGTAGGGTACAGGATGTAAGGTACAAGATGTAAGGTACAGGATGTAGGGTACAGGATGTAGTAGGGTACAAGACGTAGGGTACAGGATGTAAAGTACAGGATGTAGGGTACAGGATGTATGGTACAGGATGTAGTAGGGTACAAGACGTAGGGTACAGGACATAGGGTACAGAATGTAGGGTACAAGATGTAGGGTACAGGATGTAGGGTACATGATGTAAGGTAAAGGACGTAGGGTACAGGACGTAGGGTACAGGATGTAGGGTACAGGATGTAAGGTAAAGGACGTAGGGTACAGGACATAGGATACAGGATGTAGGGTACAGGATGTAAGGTAAAGGACGTAGGATACAGGACGCAGGGTACAGGATGTAGGGTACAGGATGTAGGGTACAGGATGTAAGGTACAGGATGTAGTAGGGTACAGGATGTAAGGTAAAGGACGTAGGGTACAGGACGTAGGGTACAGGACGCAGGGTACAGGATGTAGGGTACAGGATGCAGGGTACAGGATGTAGGGTACAGGATGTATTAGGGTATAAATTGTAGGGTACAGTACATAGGGTGCAGGATGTAAAGTACAGGATGTAGGGTACAGGATGTAGGGCACAGGATGTATTAGGGTACAAATTGTAGGGTACAGTACATAGGGTACAGGATGTAAAGTACAGGATGTAGGGTACAGGATGTAGGGTACAGGATGTAAGGTACAGGATGTAGGGTACAGGATGTAAGGTACAGGATATAGGGTATAGGATGTAGGGTAAAGGATGTAGGGTACAGGATATATGGTACAGGAGATAAGGTACAGGATGTAGGGTACAGGATGTAAGGTACAGGATGTAGCTTACAGGATGTAAGGTACAGGATAAGGATAGGGTACACTTAGTTACCATTAACATGCTAAAGATTTCATTCCTCATTAGCAAGAGAAAATTGTGACGCTGAAGCCACTGAGTATTCTTTTATTCTGATCTGATGTTAAACATTTGTAATAATTCTTCTTTTCTATTCCAAACTATTTTTAAATGTATTATTATATGACGGAATCCATTTTTGTACACAATGGTGACAGAAACGTTTTTATAACGTATTAAAAACATGATTTGTAAAAAATAAAATAAAGTTACGTGAAATTCTATTTTAGTCATAATGCTCTCATAATAGTGTAATAGTCTAAAATCTAGTTAAATAAACACTATGGGAACTTTACTCTGTGCAGTTTACACACTACAAGTGATGCCTCCTTGATCCTGAGTATCATTCAGTCCAGAAGGTAGTTTCATAAGAACATACTCTGTCTTCATGTATAAATGTTTTCTCTGTGTTCAGTATTAATATGATGTCTAGATGTCCAGCGTGTCCTCACTTTAACACACTTTATCCGTCACCTTAATCAGATCAACTCAGATTTAGATTATTCCTCCACACACACACACACACACAGTAAACATGAACTTTACCCCGTATCATACATATTCTTTTACTTTAACCTGTTCATAATAAACCACATAAGTTCGATTTTAACAATAGTAATTGTTTTTACTCTAATCAGCAGAGGAATAAATTCAGCCAATCAGAACAGAGAAACGCTTGCTGTCTCATAAACAAGGTTCCTGACGGATAAGAATAAGAGTTTACTCTGTAAAGAAGGATATTTATGCCTTACTTTGTCATTAGCGGTGTTTCTCGCCTCCGTGTGAAGAGCTCAGCGTTATTAGTGCACTATTAATCCCTTACAGCTCTGCGCATGCGCGCTCGCGATCACTCACAAATAAATTACGTGATTCTTTTTACTGTGCATCCTGTAGTTTCATGTGTTTCTCCTTTCTCACCTGTATTCACTATTTCTTATATTTACATTTTTTTATTTACAGCATTTTTCTAGTTTTCCCTCAATAATAATAAAATAATTTCATTTTTTAAAACTAAATATTATTTATTAAACAAATGTATTTCTCTCTCTCTCTCTCTCCCTCTCTCACACTTTCTTTTTCCAATCTCTCACCTCTGATTAAACTCGTTTATATAATAAAGATATGGAGACGTTGCTTTTACAAATCATTTTATTAAAAGAACAGTAGCTGAACGTTCTAGTGTTCGCACTCGGACAGCATTACTGAACACACTGCATTATGTTCATCATCTAACCAATAAATGATTCAGTTTTACAGTCAGACTTAAAAACATCTTCAGCAGTAACTCGTCTTTGTTGCCGTTGCCTTCTGTCCGAGTTTGCACGCTGGTGGAGTCTGACCCTGTAACGCACACACACACATACACACACACACACACACACACACACACACACACACATAATAAACTCCACAGTTCAGCAATTAACATTCACCATCCAGCAACAAATTAACTTTAATCCTTAACTTTCTCTCTTTATATATATATTACTGACCTTGTACAGACTGCAGACAAGTACAAAGAGCGAGCTCATTGCTTTCTGCTGCAGCTCGTCAGTGTGCTCCTGTAAACACACAGATAAAAATCAGGATGCAGGAAGTTAAAGATGATTAAAGACGAAATATTTCTGAATAAATGTGTTAAATGAGGTGAAATATTATTCTCACTCCGTTGATGGTGATCCACGGCACATATTCATGCGGTGGCTGTAAAGCTGCGGTTTCCTTAGCGTTCTGGTGCATTAACTGATTTCCCTCGTTACCGTTCACACATGCCATGATGTCACTGAACTTTGTTTGTGGGCTGAACAAGGCAAGACACTGAGGACCAACAAAAACACCATCAATACACTGTGACGAGGAACTGACTGCTAGTACAGATGACCTTTAACTGAAACACTGTTTATCTCAGAAAGAAGAACTCTGCTGGCTGAAAGAGGAAGAAGCTACACTACTGTTAGCCAGTGATTGGCAGATAGAGGTGAGACAGGTAGGTGATACTGGTCTAGGTCAGGTTCAACAAGTCGGGGCAGGTTGTTGCCAGTGCTGAGCAGACTGAGGACAGTTGGATTAAAGCTAGTCCAGGACTGACTCAGATTAGTCTAGGTCAGATTCATGCAGGTTTGTCTGGCTCAAACTGAAGACACACGCATCTCAAATATATCAGGTTTAAGGAGAAGTTTGTTTATTCCAGAATAAAAGTCAGGATAGTCCGCTTCCAGTTGAGGCTTGTCTAGGTCCAGCGGAGGTGGGAGTAAGTCACACATGTGCAAGTCACAAGTAAGTTTCAAGTCATGAATGTCAAGTCAAAGTCAAGTCGAGTCTTTTTATAATATTTTTAAATTTGCGACTTAAGTCTGACTCGAGTCGTCATATGACTCGGGTCCCCCATCTCTGAGGTCCAGTGTTGGTCACATTAACTTGCAGTCAGACTGAGACTAATCCTAAACCAGTGCAAGTCCAGTTCATTTGTTCCTTTTTAAATCTGAGGCCAATCTGCAATTTCTTGTGTCTAGTCCATTCACACAGGGTCAACACAGGGGCAACTGGATTACATTAAATAAGCCTACGTCAGATTCCCCTCTGGAATTTTTCCACTGTACATACAACTGCCTATATTATATATGATGTGTTCATATCTTGTCAATGCCATTCTGTTTACGCTGTGGAGCTTCTATACTAGAACAAATTCCTCGTATGTGAAAACATTCTTGGCAATAAAGATCTTTCTGATCCTGATTCTGAATTAGTTTAATCCAGATTAAATCTGAAGCTAGCCCGAGACCAAAAGATGCTAGTCCAAGTCAAGATGAGGTCAAACCAGGTCATATTAATCCAGGTCAGAATGATGCCAATCAGTTAGGATCATTTATTCCAGATTAAATAAGTCTGAACTCTTTGAGGCAACTCAGACTCCAGGTCAGACTGAGGTCAGTGCAGATTATTGTATTCCATGTTCAGTTTCAGGCTAATCTGACTGGGCAACAGATTCCAGTCAGAGTTACAGGAAGTTAGTGTGAGTCAGACTGAGGCCAGTCCCAGTTATGTTGGATTATTTCACATTAATTCCAGGCCAGTCCCAGGTCAGAGCAAAAGGTATCATCAGTGATCGTGAAGACTTACAGATTCTGCCGCCTTCACCACATTGTCAGCAGCTTCCATGCAGTAAATCACAGGAACTGCAGCATCAGGCACTTTATTCATCACACATGTCTGAACACACACACGAAACATCAATCAGAGGAATTTATTTATTTATACTGTGGACCAGCTGTTAATGTGATCCACACACACACACACACACACACACACACACACACACACACACAGAGCTATGACCTAGCTATTATATGCTATCGTCTCACCTCGATCATGTTGCCCAGACACTCGTCTGGTCCGTGCTGACAGGTGAACTCGTACTTGTCTCCAACCTGCTTCTCCTACAGCACACAGACCCGGTGATAGTGAGAATTCAGAGCTTTTAAATCCGGATTTTTGATTGGTCATCAGGGTTTTCCTGTTAAACTAATTGATGTAAGTGTTAATTGCTGTTTTTAACCTCTGCGTTGCCGAACGGGATGAGATCCATATTCATGATGTCACTCAGCATGATGAAGGTCGGCATGAGCTGCATCACAAGGAACTCACGACAACCGGGACACAGAGACTCATAATACAGAGACACATTGACATTATCAGCGATTCTGCTGGTGTTCACCTCCACACACTGCCCCAGCACCTACACACACACACACACCACAATTACATTACAATTGACTATAACCATTAGTTATTATGCGTTATTACAATACTGGCTCCGTCTCAAACACTACAACACTTTACTTCACACCTTACTTCACATCCTACACTAACAGTCCTATGGAACGTGTTCTGATGTTTCATACCTACCTTCTCATTCACTGATTAAATGATGTTCTGTTATGGAACAAGCATGGAAACAAATGTGGGAAAAGCATGGAACAATGCAGCAGAGATGGTCGATGGTCACCATTAATCAGAACGATCTGAGATTGTGTAGAAAGGGAGCAGATAACAGAGTAGAGCAGAAGACCAATCAGGAGCTTCCATGTACCTTCTACTCTGATGTTTCACAGTATGAAAGCTCTGTAATTTAAACTCAACTTAACGTCAATCTGACGTTCAGGAGCCGTCTTCTATTGAGTCAAATATACAATCAAGGCCGTAAATTTGTGCTCCCCTGACCATCACATCCTGTTTGGATTAGTGTCCGTTCATCTACACGAGCATTAGTGAGATGACAGGAGCAGGGTTTGGTCAGTGATGGTCAGGAGCTTCTGGACTGATCCCAATGTTCTGGTCTGGTGTTTTGTCATGTTGTTGTTTCCTCAATGTGAACCTGGAGAAATCTGAGACATCAGAAATCTTCTGTTCACACGATCAAACATGGTTTAATGTTGTTAATGAGTAATGAGACACTAATTGACCAGATTAAAGCTGAGGTGATTTTCTTCTGTACAACAGAGTGATCATGTGATTTACAGCCAAAATAAACACATTCTTTATTTGAGGTTAATAAAAGTGATGTTTCGGTGTTTTACGTTTTAAACAATCGTCATTCAAACAAACACACTTTGCATTTAATTATATAAGTACAATGTTTACTGTCTGTGTGTATGTATGTGTGTGTGTATGTATATGTATGCGTGTGTATATGTATGTGTGTGTATGAGTGTGTATACATGTATGTGTGTGTGTCTGTCTGTGTGTGTATCGGTGTGTGTGGGTGTGTGTATGAGAGTGTGTGTGTGTATATGTATGTGTGTATGAGAGTGTGTGTGTGTGTGTGTATGAGTGTGTGTATGAGTGTGTGTGTGTGTATGAGAGTGTATGTGTGTGTGTGTGTGTGTGTCTGTGTGTGTGTGTCTATGTGTGTGTGTGTCTGTCTGTGTGTGTATCGGTGTGTGTGGGTGTGTGTATGAGAGTGTGTGTGTGTATATGTATGTGTGTGTATGAGAGTGTGTGTGTGTGTATGAGTGTGTGTATGAGTGTGTGTGTGTGTGTGTGTATGTGCGTGTGTGTGTGTGCGCGCGCGCGCGCACTTTCTCACCCCACATCTACTCGCCGGTGAGCTCGCGCACTCGTCCAGCAACAGCGCGAAGCAGGCGAGCGCGAGCGCAGACTTCAGGACGTGCATCTCTACTGCTGATCTGTCTGTGACGAGAGAAAGAAAAGAAAAGAGACGTAAAGAGAAGGAGACAGAATGATAGAGAAGGAGACAGAATGATAAAGAAAAAGACGGAATGATAAAGCAGAGTCGTCTGAGGTGTGTGAGTCAAACTACTGCTTTTATATCACACACTTCCTCATGCTGTGAGCTGATTGGCTCCGCAGACGCTCGTGCTGTGAGCTGATTGGCTGAGAGGAGACGCGTCATTAAACACCGGCAGAATGTTGGGGTCTATAGAAGCTGCTCACGCGCACACATTGTTTATCCAGAAACCCGGAAGTGTCTGAACTCGGTTTGTGCTCAAAGTCTAATGATCTCAAAACTATTGTTATTATAGATTTGTGTTGTTGTTGTTTTGTTGTGTTTATGTAAACTCTATTTACCCAACATCTGGTGCATTGGTATCATGTTGTACAGTGGATTAGTGTAAATAATAGGGATAGATAAATGTAAAGCACTGAGTGATGGAGTCAGTCATCATCTACTGTAAAGCACTGAGTGATGGAGTCAGTCATCATCTAGTGTAAAGCACTGAGTGATGGAGTCAGTCATCATCTAGTGTAAAGCACTGAGTGATGGAGTCAGTCATCATCTAGTGTAAAGCACTGAGTGATGGAGTCAGTCATCATCTACTGTAAAGCACCGAGTGATGGAGTCAGTCATCATCTACTGTAAAGCACTGAGTGATGGAGTCAGTCATCATCTACTGTAAAGCACTGAGTGATGGAGTCAGTCATCATCTACTGTAAAGCAGTGAGTGATGGAGTCAGTCATCATCTAGTGTAAAGCACTGAGTGATGGAGTCAGTCATCATCTAGTGTAAAGCACTGAGTGATGGAGTCAGTCATCATCTAGTGTAAAGCACTGAGTGATGGAGTCAGTCATCATCTACTGTAAAGCACCGAGTGATGGAGTCAGTCATCATCTACTGTAAAGCACTGAGTGATGGAGTCAGTCATCATCTACTGTAAAGCACTGAGTGATGGAGTCAGTCATCATCTACTGTAAAGCACTGAGTGATGGAGTCAGTCATCATCTACTGTAAAGCACTGAGTGATGGAGTCAGTCATCATCTACTGTAAAGCACTGAGTGATGGAGTCAGTCATCATCTACTGTAAAGCACTGAGTGATGGAGTCAGTCATCATCTACTGTAAAGCACTGAGTGATGGAGTCAGTCATCATCTAGTGTAAAGCACTGAGTGATGGAGTCAGTCATCATCTAGTGTAAAGCACTGAGTGATGGAGTCAGTCATCATCTACTGTAAAGCACTGAGTGATGGAGTCAGTCATCATCTACTGTAAAGCACTGAGTGATGGAGTCAGTCATCATCTACTGTAAAGCACTGAGTGATGGAGTCAGTCATCATCTACTGTAAAGCACTGAGTGATGGAGTCAGTCATCATCTACTGTAAAGCACTGAGTGATGGAGTCAGTCATCATCTAGTGTAAAGCACTGAGTGATGGAGTCAGTCATCATCTAGTGTAAAGCACTGAGTGATGGAGTCAGTCATCATCTACTGTAAAGCACTGAGTGATGGAGTCAGTCATCATCTAGTGTAAAGCACTGAGTGATGGAGTCAGTCATCATCTACTGTAAAGCACTGAGTGATGGAGTCAGTCATCATCTAGTGTAAAGCACCGAGTGATGGAGTCAGTCATCATCTAGTGTAAAGCACTGAGTGATGGAGTCAGTCATCATCTAGTGTAAAGCACTGAGTGATGGAGTCAGTCATCATCTAGTGTAAAGCACTGAGTGATGGAGTCAGTCATCATCTACTGTAAAGCACTGAGTGATGGAGTCAGTCATCATCTAGTGTAAAGCACCGAGTGATGGAGTCAGTCATCATCTAGTGTAAAGCACCGAGTGATGGAGTCAGTCATCATCTAGTGTAAAGCACTGAGTGATGGAGTCAGTCATCATCTAGTGTAAAGCACTGAGTGATGGAGTCAGTCATCATCTACTGTAAAGCACCGAGTGATGGAGTCAGTCATCATCTACTGTAAAGCACTGAGTGATGGAGTCAGTCATCATCTAGTGTAAAGCACCGAGTGATGGAGTCAGTCATCATCTAGTGTAAAGCACTGAGTGATGGAGTCAGTCATCATCTAGTGTAAAGCACTGAGTGATGGAGTCAGTCATCATCTACTGTAAAGCACCGAGTGATGGAGTCAGTCATCATCTACTGTAAAGCACTGAGTGATGGAGTCAGTCATCATCTAGTGTAAAGCACTGGGTGATGGAGTCAGTCATCATCTAGTGTAAAGCACCGAGTGATGGAGTCAGTCATCATCTAGTGTAAAGCACTGAGTGATGGAGTCAGTCATCATCTAGTGTAAAGCACTGAGTGATGGAGTCAGTCATCATCTACTGTAAAGCACTGAGTGATGGAGTCAGTCATCATCTACTGTAAAGCACTGAGTGATGGAGTCAGTCATCATCTAGTGTAAAGCACCGAGTGATGGAGTCAGTCATCATCTAGTGTAAAGCACTGAGTGATGGAGTCAGTCATCATCTAGTGTAAAGCACCGAGTGATGGAGTCAGTCATCATCTAGTGTAAAGCACTGAGTGATGGAGTCAGTCATCATCTACTGTAAAGCACTGAGTGATGGAGTCAGTCATCATCTACTGTAAAGCACTGAGTGATGGAGTCAGTCATCATCTAGTGTAAAGCACCGAGTGATGGAGTCAGTCATCATCTAGTGTAAAGCACCGAGTGATGGAGTCAGTCATCATCTACTGTAAAGCACTGAGTGATGGAGTCAGTCATCATCTAGTGTAAAGCACTGAGTGATGGAGTCAGTCATCATCTAGTGTAAAGCACTGAGTGATGGAGTCAGTCATCATCTAGTGTAAAGCACTGAGTGATGGAGTCAGTCATCATCTAGTACAATAGTACACAATAAACATGTATGTATTTATGTATAGTTACATTCAGTGATGTAGACTGAGTTCCTGGTTCTCCTTTACATTACAGCTATAAACAGTGGTTCACTCATGATCATCATCAGAAGAAGCCTTTATTTTGTCACATCTACATTACATTACAGTGAAATTAGTTTCTTCACATATCCCAACTTTGGAGATAAACAATTAATAATTCTTTATTCTGCTACTGTTAATGAGAATTAATCAACACCTGACAACCAATCAGAACGCAGGACTCAGCAGCTCTCTGGTCTTTTAGTTTTAGTCCCGCCCACTTTTCCACACTGATCAAACAAATCATCTTGTATTTATATGTTATTAACAAGTTAAGAGAATCATGGCACTAAAAATTTGCACCAGTTTCTAGCCACTGTTTTCATTTCTCCTTTACCTGAACGCCAGCGCCCACATGCAGGGCATTTTATTCACTCAGGGAGTTTTTAGGGGAAATCCAGACAAGGCTTCGGTTTTATCACATGCTAACCCCCCCCCCCCCCCCCCCCCTGGCGCCCAAGGCGTTCTGGAAATAATAATATATTTGTTTTTAATAAAAAATGTCTAATGAGAAAATCCTCTTTATTCACACAGAGTTTTCGAGCATTAAGTCGGAATCTGATGTAGAAAATGATTTACAGCCAAAATGACAAAAAGACTGAAATATTTTAATAGTCAATTTCTAACTAATTCACAGAGCAGAAAAATACGAACGAGCCGTAAACACTTTTTTTTCGCTCGAAGTCTTACTATTAATATTTTTAAAAGGGGAATTACATGGTGTTGTGCAAGGTTATGAATCAGCTGTATTCTGTGAGCAAAGCACCATGAGACTTCTGAGAATTTAATGAAGTCCTGAAACATTTCTCCAGCCTCATGCTGAACTGTCTCTGCATGTGAAATGTGCTACAGACATAAACCTGCTGTACGCTGTGACATTTTATATACAGATTAAACCTCTATTAAA
This sequence comes from Tachysurus vachellii, assembly GCF_030014155.1. NCBI lineage: Eukaryota > Metazoa > Chordata > Actinopteri > Siluriformes > Bagridae > Tachysurus > Tachysurus vachellii. Next base: position 23,148,548 of record NC_083474.1, read on the forward strand.
CCTCCATTAATAATAAACCCATTAACCCACAAGTCTGATTTATTAACCAGTCAAGTGTATGTGTGTGTGTGTGTTCATCCTCCAAAAAGATCCTGTGTTTTGTGTCTGTTTATTTCTAGTGAAACCTTTACACTTCCTTTAAAAGAGTCTAACTGTGTTCCAGGTAGAACCACATTAGGAAGCTGAGAACTATCCACAAACCCACAAAAACACTTTACATTAATGACATGGAAATTCTCTCTAAAAGTCTTTTACATCACAGATTGGGGCGGAGCTACAGATTACACAGATTATTACACTCAGTAACAGGACACAGTAGTGACTCTGTATGAATATTTCACAACCGTCTATGCAGTCACACACACACCCACACACACACACATCACATGACAGTCATCTGCTGAGCTGTGATTTACTTGTGACATTATCACCTGAACACCGACAGGTGCTGACATACAGAGTGTGTGTGTGTCTGAGAACAAAGTACACTGATTTGATTTGATAGGATTTACTGTATCGCTCTCTCTCTCTCACACACACACACACACACACACAAACACACACACAGTAATATATCTGGGACCAGAACCTCTACACGAGATACCTCAGCAGTCCCAGTAAAGCAGAACTTTGTGATTTGTAATTTCACTCATGATGTGTGTGTTTTGATCACAGACAGTGTTGGAAATCTCTGATTGTAGGAGGAAAGATCTCGCTGATCATCTGGGCATCAGGGTGGTGTTTCTGCTGCAGCTGTGATCTGCAGTGCTGTCTGATGCCTCTGATATGTAGACAAGTGTGAATATGATGAGAGACTAAATTTAGTGGAGGCTGAGTAATAACAGCAGTTAGGTGTAACCATTGTTAACCTTTTGACCAGTAAGTGTTTTGCTGACAAGATTTCTTTTTAAGTTCTGTGTCAGTGTGAAAAGTCATTGCTGAGATTCATGGATTTATTACAGCTAAACCATTTGGAGGATTCAAAATTGTTTGAGAAACTTAAAGTTGGTGTGGGCATAATTTTAGGAGGAATATCAAAAAAAATGGTTAAAGTCCAAGATAAAGTTTGCACAAATGTTTAGAAATTTATCACTGTAAATACACCTCCATGTTGGACCACCTCTGTGCAGAAAAGAGACTTGACGTGTTCCTCCCTCTTACCCTGAGAGATCGGTGCCGGTGGTGCAGTGCTGTAGATCTGAGTGTGTGAGGTGCAGTGTGATTTGTGATGAGGGCTTTGAGGTAAGAGGGAGCTGCTCTGGTTTTGTAGACAAGCGTCAGTGTTTATATCTGATGTGTTCAGCTACAGGAGCCAGTGGAGGAACACAGCAGTGTGTGTGAGTGTGCGTGTGTGTGTGTGAGTGCACGAGTGTGTGTGTGTGAGTGTGTGTGTGCGTGAGTGTGTGTGTGTGAGTGTGTGTGTGTGTGTGTGTGAGTGTGTGTGTGTGTGTGTGAATGTGTGTGAGTGTGTGCACGAGGGTGTGTGTGTGTGTGCAAGTGAACACAGCAGTGTGGTGGTGTGAGAACTTAGGCAGGTTGAAGACAAGTCACACAGCTGCATTATGGATCATTTACAGAGGATGAATTGTGTTCATATGCAGACCTGATAGCGAGAGCTGCAGTAGTCCAGTGTTGAAATCTTCATCATCATCACCATCATCTTCATCATTTTGTTAAGTGAGAGTGGAATGTTTGAATAGTATTTGAATAGTCTTTCCAGGGCCATGAGACTTTCTCCGTATGTTTCATATATGTTTATATCTTCATCCTGAATCTTTTAGGCTACTATACATGGACAAAAATGTCTCTTTACACCAATTTTTTTTATTTTTTTGCAAGCGCAATGTAGTGTAAATGGTTGGTCACTGTTTATGTGGAAATGTCAGCTTTTTTGCAATAGCGCTTATAATTGGTCTTCAGTGTTAGGCTTTGAGTGAAAAGCGTATGGATCATTTATGGGGATGCACACACACACACACACACACACACACACACACACACACACACACACACACACACACACACACATTCAATTTAAAGGGACAGTTCACCAAAAAAAAAATAATAATTTTATTCAAACCATTCATGAGCCCCATTCACTTCTATAGTATTCTTTTTTCCCACTATAGAAGTGAATGGGGCTCATAAATGGTTTGGTTACAAACATTCCTCAAAATATCTACATGTGTGTTCATCAAAACAAAGAAATTTATACAGGTTTGTAACATCACGAGGGCGAGAAAAAGATAACAGAATTTTCATTTTTAGGTGAACTGTCTCTTTAATTAATAAATTACACTCACTCCAATAATCTCTCTCGCTCTCTCTCTTCAAGGTTTTTGGGATTCAATAATTTACGTTTTTTGATTTACGTGATTGATTGTTGTTGTTATTCTGTTGTTAAAAAGGAAGGATCTAATGTAAGGATGTGTTCATGTCCCATTAAAAGGGAATGTCTGTTCAAAAAATGCCATTTGGTTGCAAAGAAACCATTGTATTTTTGTATATATACTTTTCCATGGTCTTCTGCCATGTTTGAGGCATATTGAAACTTTTCATGCTTTTATGTTGGCCTTATTTCAGTTACATTTACATCTTATTCTTTGTAGTTTAGATTTTTATTGTATTTACAACTCACCTGTATGTGGACACCTTTTAAAAATAAATGCATATAATCATTTTTGTTGCAAATAAAACTCTCATAGTCCATAAATACTGTAGATTTAACTTTGTTTAATATATACATTTAGTTAAATCATCAAACATCTGTATGACTTGCCAGTGACTTGCTTGACTCAAGCTACGACTTGACTTGACTTGCTTGACATAAAGCAGTGACTTGACTTGACTTGACTTGACTTGACTTGACTTGACTCTCCCAAAAAATGACTCGGACTTGCTTGAGACTTGAAGGTTAAGACTTGAGACTTACTTGTGACTTGCACATGTGTGACTTACTCCCACCTCTGTTAAATACAGCCTGCTCTTCCCATATCTCCAGCATCAATAACAAAGCAAGCAATAGGCCCAAAATGTTATTTAACACAATCAATAAACTGACTCAAGCACCAAAGCACAGCCTTAGTGACTCAGAATCCATGGTTATGTGCTGCTCTTTCCTGAACCATTTCCAGGGTAAGCTGGATACTCTGTATGCAACATTTGGTGAGGAACCAACAACCGATGAGCATATGAAATCTCAATCTAATAATTCTATGACAACCCTAGCCTTAACCAATTCCTCATTAATCACAAAAATCTAACTCCTCATCATGTACTCTTGATCCTGCACCTACTTTCCTGCTAAAAGACTGTACATCAGCGATTTCTGCCCCATCTCCCACCTTATTAATATGTCATTTATCTCCTCTACTGTACCTGTGTCACTTAAGACTGCTGCTGTTACTCCCATACTTAAAAAGACTAATCTGGACCCGGCAGACTTACCCAACTACCGCTCTATTTCCAACCTTCCATTTGTATCAAAGATTATGGAAAAGGCTGTGGCCTCTCAGCTGCAGTCATTCCTAGCTGGTAACAACCTCTTCGATATTTTTCAATCTGGCTTCCGCCAACAGCATAGCACGGAGACCGCGCTAGTAAAGGTAGTTAATGATCTTTTACTCACTGGAGACTCAGGTAGTCTCTCTATACTTCTGTTATTAGACCTCAGCTCTGCCTTTGATACTGTCTGTCATAAGATATTACTTTCCCGCTTAGCGGAATTTGGCATATCAGGCTCTGCACTATCCTGGTTTTCTTCTTATCTCACGGGCAGGCAATATCACCATACACAATTCCAAATCTCCTACTGTCTTACTTAAACAGGGTGTCCCACAGGGCTCTGTTCTTGGCCCACTACTATTCATTCTGTACATTCAGCCGCCTGGCAACATCATTCGTCAACATGGTTTTAGTTATCATTGTTATGCTGATGATATTCAGTTATATACTGGCCTGTCAACCAGATTCTGTTAATGTAAAATCCTCACTTTCCTCTTGTGTTAGCGAGTTAAAACTATGGCTACACTCAAATTTTCTTAGCCTGAATCTGGGTAAAACCGACATTCTGATAACTGGTCCTCCATCTCTAATAAAAAACAACTCTGTGGACTTTAGTCTTGATCTGGATGTTACTACGATTTTCCCCTCAGTTACTGTTAGAAATTTAGGTATCATATTTGACCCCTCACTATCCTTTGATGCCCATATTCGCAGCCTCTCTAAAACGTCTTTTTTTCATTTACAACGCATTGTCAAACTGCGACCTTTTAACTGCAGAAATGATGCTGAAACATTAGTACATGCTCTGATTACGTCCCGTCTCGATTACTGCAATTCACTCTTCTCTGGTCTATCAGCTCACTGTATCTCACGTTTACAGTACATACAAAACTCGGCTGCCAGAATGTTAACCTCCAATAAAAAATCTGCCCACATCACTCCTATATTATGTGATCTTCACTGGCTGCCAGTCTCATCACGCATAAAATATAAAATCATACTGCTCACCAGTGTTGTAATGTAACGGAGTACAAATACTTCGTTACTGTACTTAAGTAGAAATGTCACGTATCTGTACTTTACTTCACTATTTAAATTTATGTCAACTTTCACTTTTACTTCACTACATTTCCGAGATAAAATGTATACTTTTACTCCGTTATATTTCCACTAAACATCTTCGTTACTCGTTACTACAAAATAAAATCAGAAGAAATGTGTGTGACTGTAATAATGGAGGTTTGGTGAATCACTGCTCCTAGATTACATTACGCTCCACACGCTGTACGGAGAAGCACAGGGACGCGCAGCGTGCACGCGCAGTCAGAGCTGGAGGCGCAGCGTGCACGCGCAGTCAGAGCTGGAGGCGCAGCGTGCACGCGCAGTCAGAGCTGGAGGCGCAGCGTGCACGCGCAGTCAGAGCTGGAGGCGCAGCGTGCACGCGCAGTCAGAGCTGGAGGCGCAGCGTGCACGCGCAGTCAGAGCTGGAGGCGTTTATCTATAACGTTAATCGGCGGAAAGTCGCAAAGAGGCAACCAAAAGTAGTGAAATGTCACTATTCTTATTACGAGTTGTAGCACAAACAAAATATTAATGCAAACAATCCATTCAATACTAAATAAAAATAACATTTATTGATTTGGTCTTTGTCTTGTGAATATTTGTTTATTAATGACTGCATTCATTGGACACACTGTAGAGAATGCACACACACATGAACTGATCTGAGTCAAGACTGGCATCATTACCATTAAATAATACCATAACGTTTGGCTTACTATGTAGTCATATAATATATAATATAAAACTTTTAAATTCTCACTGAGGGCTAAAACCCCCTAAAGATGAGACCCTAGAACCGCCCCTGATCTTATGTCTACTGAAAATCACTGAAATTCTACTTTTTACTTTTACTTCAAATACTTAAGTACATTAAATATCAGAAAATGACTTTTGATACTTAAGTACAGTAAATATCAGATACTTTAAGACTTTTACTTGAGTAATATTCTAAAAGGTAACTTTCACTTCTACCAAAGTCTTTTTATAGTACGATACTTGTACTTTTACTCAAGTATTGTTTTCTAGTACTTTATACAACACTGCTGCTCACTTATAAGGCACTAAATGACACCCCCCCCCCCTTCTTTCCGATCTTCTCTCATCCTATGTACCTTCACGATCACTCCGGTCTTCAAATTCTGAACTTCTTTGTATTCCTAGATACCGTTTATCCTCTGCAGGTGGCAGATCCTTTTCTGTCACTGCTCCAACACTATGGAACTCCCTACCCATTGCACTCAGAACCATCACCAGTCTGTCTGAATTTAAATCAAGGCTTAAGACCCACCTTTTCAACCTTCACTATCAATAAATGGATATGTATTAGGAGTCCTTAATTTTTCTGAAATGTGGTGTATGTATCGTGTACTACAGTATGTAGAGTCCTATCTCTCGTACTGTATGTTTTGTGTATAGTCCTGTCTTCTGTTATTATCTCATGCAGCTGCATGTGATCCTTCGTCCTGGGCAAATGTCCGACGAATATGTATATGTATGTATATGTATGTTACACTATATTTCATCTGTCTTGAAATACTGTACCTTGTAAAGCATCCTTGAGCTTGGGAAAGGCGCTATATAAATGAAACATATTATTATTATTATTATTATTATTATTATTATTATTATTATTATTCATAGAAAAACAACTTCTTCACTCTCACAGGACATTTTTATACTGAAGTGAGTTCTGATGATGTCTTAAACTTGATATCTGAGATGTTATATATTTTATTTAGGTATATATTTAGTCATAAATCTTCTCCTAAATTAGACATGACAGAGATCAAGCGAGAAATAGAGAGAGCAAGAGAAAGAGAGAGAGAGAGAGAGAGAGAGAGAGAGAGACAGAGACAGAGAGAGAGAGAGAAAGAGAGAGAGAGAGAGAGAGAGAGAGAGAGAGAGAGAGAGAGATGCTCAGCAATGATAGAGTGAGTTTATATGCTACTCTCTAGAGAGTCCATCAGATTCAAACGTCTTCAGCAGTAACTCATCTTTGTTGCCTTCTGTCCAAGTGTACATGCTGATGGAGCCTGACCCTGTAACACACACGCACACACACATGCACACACACACACACACAGTAATAATAAACTCCACAGTTCATCAAGTAACATTCACCATCCAGAACAAATGAACTTTAATCCTTTAATCCTTAACTCTCTCTCTCTCTCTCTCTCTCTCTCTCTCTCTCTCTCTCCCTATATATAGTGTTGGCCCCGTCCTGATTTATTTATTGTTTTGCACGTGTCACACTTTATTGTTTCAGATCATCAAACAAATTTAAATATCAGTTAAAGATAACAAGAAAACACAACATGCAGATTTTAAATGAAGGTTTTTTAATTACTGAGAGAAAACAAAATCCAAACCTACATGGCCCTGTGTGAAAAAGTATTTGCCCCCCTGTTAAAACATAACATAACTGTGGTTTATCACACCTGAGTTTTATTTCCAAACCCAGGCCTGATTACTGTCACACCTGTTCACTATCAATAAATCACTTAAATAAGACCTGAGTGACAAAGTGATGTAGACCAAAAGATCCTCAACATCTACACATCATGCAGAAATCCAAAGAAATTCAGGAACAAATGAGAAAGAAAGTCATTGAGATCTATCAGTCTGGAAAAGGTTATAAAGACATTTCTAAAGCTTTGGGACTCCAGTGGACCACAGTGAGAGCCGTTATACACAAATGGTGTAAACATGGAACAGTGGTGAACCTTCCCAGGATTCGCCAGCCAACCAAAATTACCCCAAGAGCACAGAGACGACTCATCCAAGATGTCACAAAAGACCCCACAACCACCTCCAAAGAACTGCAGGCCTCAGTTGCCTCAGTTAATGTCAGTGTTCATGACTCCACCATAAGAAAGAGACTGGGGCAAAAATGGCCTGCATGGCAAAGTTCCAAGATGAAAACTGCTGCTGAGCAATTATTATGATCCCATATTGATGATCCCCAAGACTTTAGGGAAAATACTCTGTGGACTGACGAGACAAAAGCTGAACTTTTTGGAAGTAACACTGCATTTCAGAAAAAGAACATCATACCAACAGTAAAACATGGTGTTGGTAGTGTGATGGTCTGGGGCTGTTTTACTGCTTCAGGACCTGGAAGACTTGTTGTGATAAATGGAACCATGAATTCTGCTGTCTACCAAAACATCCTGAAGCCATCTGTTCATGACCTCAAGGTGAAGTGAACTTGGGTTCTGCAGCAGGACAATGATTCAAAACACACCAGCAAGTCCACCTCTGAATGGCTGAAGAAAAACAAAATGAAGACTTTGGAGCGGCCGAGTCAATTGAGTCAAATCCTGAATCCTATTGAGATGCTGTGTGCAGGACCTTAGAAAGAAACACTCGATTGCAGTTCTTGCTGCTAAGGGTGGGCCAACTATTTATTAGGTTTAGGAACACTTTTTCACACAGAGCCATGTGTGATTTAAATATTGCATGTTGTGCTTCTTTGTGACATCTTTGACTAATATTTGAATTTATTTGATGATCTTAAACATTAATGAGTGACAAAGATGCAAAAAAAAAAAACCAGGAAGGGGGCCAACACTTTTTGACACCACCGTATATATATATTACTGACCTTGTACAGATTGCAGATGAGTACGAAGAGCGAGCTCATTGCTTTCTGCTGCAGCTCGTCAGTGTGCTCCTGTAAACAGATAAAAATCAGGATGCAGGAAGTTAAAGATGAAAGGTTTTTGAATAAATGTGTTAAATGAGGTGAAATATTATTCTCACTCCGTTGATGGTGATCCACGGCACATATTCATGCGGTGGCTTTAAAGCTGCGGTTTCCTTAGCGTTCTGGTGCATTAACTGATTTCCCTCGTTACCGTTCACACATGCCATGATGTCACTGAACTTTGTTTGTGGGCTGAACAAGGCAAGACACTGAGGACCAACAAAAACACCATCAATACACTGTGACGAGGAACTGACTGCTAGTACAGATGACCTTTAACTGAAACACTGTTTATCTCAGAAAGAAGAACTCTGCTGGCTGAAAGAGGAAGAAGCTACACTACTGTTAGACAGTGATTAGCAGAGGATAATGCGAATGTGTGATAGAAGCCTGTAATTCTCATATACATGATGGGCAGGGTGGAGACTAGTCTGTGTACTGAGGCTAGTAGGTTTCAGGTAAACATTAGCCTAAGCTGCATATAGATCAGGTAGTGTTAAACAAGTGGGGTCAAAATAAAAAATCTGGGTCAGTCTAAGGTGCATGATTAATAGATTAAAGTGATGTAGCCTAATCTAACACTACAGTAAAGGCAAGGTCTATTAGAATAATATCAGGTTACTTTCTTCCAGATTAAAGTCTGTGTCCCACTTATTGTAGTGTGGGTCAGGGATTGGTCAGGGTGTGGGTCAGAGTGTGGGTCAGGGATTAGTCAGGGATTGGTCAGGGTGTGGGTCAGAGTTTGGGTCAGAGTGTGGGTCAGGGATTAGTCAGGGTTTGGGTCAGAGTTTGGGTCAAGGTGTGGGTCAGGGTTTGGTCAGGGTGTGGGTCAGGGTTTGGTCAGGGTTTGGGTCAGAGTTTGGGACAGAGTTTGGGTCAGGGTGTGGGTCAGAGTTTGGGTCGGAGTTTGGTCAGGGTTTGGGTCAGAGTTTGGTCAGGGTTTGGGTCAGGGTTTGGGTCAGAGTTGGGTCAGGGTTTGGGTCAAGGTGTGAGTCAGGGTTTGGTCAGGGTGTGGGTCAGGGTTTGGTCAGGGTGTGGGTCAGAGTTTGGGTCAGAGTTTGGGTCAGAGTTTGGGTCAGGGTTTGGTAGGGTGTGGGTCAGGGTTTGGGTCAGGGTTTGTTCAGGGTGTGGGTCAGGGTTTGGTAGGGTGTGGGTCAGGGTTTGGGTCAGGGTGTGGGTCAGGGTTTGGGTCAGGGTTTGGTCAGGGTTTGGGTCAGGGTGTGGGTCAGGGTGTGGGTCAGAGTTTGGGTCAGGGATTAGTCAGGGTGTGGGTCAGGGTGTGGGTCAGGGTTTGGGTCAGAGTTTGGGTCAAGGTGTGGGTCAGGGTTTGGTCATGGTGTGGGTCAGAGTTTGGGTCAGAGTTTGGGTCAGGGTGTGGGTCAGGGTGTGGGTCAGAGTTTGGTCAGGGTTTGGGTCAGAGTTTGGTCAGGGTTTGGGTCAGAGTTTGGTCAGGGTTTGGTCAGGGTTTGGGTCAAGTTTTGGGTCAAGGTGTGGGTCAGGGTTTGGTCAGGGTGTGGGTCAGGGTTTGGTCAAGGTTTGGGTTAGAGTTTGGGACAGAGTTTGGGTCAAGATGTGGGTCAGGGTTTGGTCAGGGTGTGGGTCAGGGTTTGGGACAGAGTTTGGGTCAGGGTTTGGGTCAAGGTGTGGGTCAGGGTTTGGGTCAGGGTGTGTGTCAGGGTTTGGGTCAGGGTTTGGTCAGGGTGTGGGTCAGGGTTTGGGTCAGGGTTTGGGTCAGAGTTTGGGTCAGGGTTTGGGTCAAGGTGTGGGTCAGGGTTTGGTCAGGGTGTGGGTCAGGGTTTGGGTCAAGGTGTGGGTCAGGGTTTGGTAGGGTGTGGGTCAGGGTTTGGTCAGGGTGTGGGTCAGGGTGTGGGTCAGGGTTTGGGTCAGGGTTTGGTCAGGGTTTGGGTCAAGGTGTGGGTCAGGGTTTGGTAGGGTGTGGGTCAGGGTTTGGTCAGGGTGTGGGTCAGGGTTTGGGTCAAGGTGTGGGTCAGGGTTTGGTAGGGTGTGGGTCAGGGTTTGGACAGGGTTTGGTCAGGGTGTGGGTCAGGGTGTGGGTCAAGGTGTGGGTCAGGGTTTGGTAGGGTGTGGGTCAGGGTTTGGACAGGGTTTGGTCAGGGTGTGGGTCAGGGTGTGGGTGAAGACAGTCCTTGGTACATTACTGCAGTTTGAGGCAGACTGAAGGCCAGACACAGTCAGGTATGTTTAAACCAGATCATTTTGAGCCCAGTATTGGCCCTTTGAGGCTATTCTGGGTTTAAATCCCGTTTGTTGGTCTGAGGCCAGTCATGGTCCAGATTAAGTCTAAAATTACTGTGTGTCTAACAGATTCCAGTCAGAGTTACAGGAAGTCAGTGTGAGTCAGACTGAGGCCAGTCCCAGTTATGTTGGATTATTTCAGATTAATTCCAGGCCAGTCCCAGGTCAGAGCAAAAGGTATCATCAGTGATCGTGAAGACTTACAGATTCTGCCGCCTTCACCACATTGTCAGCAGCTTCCATGCAGTAAATCACAGGAACTGCAGCATCAGGCACTTTATTCATCACACATGTCTGAACACACACACGAAACATCAATCAGAGGAATTTATTTATTTATACTGTGGACCAGCTGTTAATGTGATCCACACACACACACACACACACACACACACACACACACACACACACACACACACACACACACACACACACACACACACACAGAGCTATGACCTAGCTATTATATGCTATCGTCTCACCTCGATCATGTTGCCCAGACACTCGTCTGGTCCGTGCTGACAGGTGAACTCGTACTTGTCTCCGACCTGCTTCTCCTACAGCACACAGACCCGGTGATAGTGAGAATTCAGAGCTTTTCATAGCTCACAACCTTGACTCACAATCTTAGACAGGCTCATCAAAAGGCTGAGCGGAAATGGAAGAAACATCAACTCACCGTTTCATTTCATTTTTTAAAAAGCTGTTAGTGTGTGCAGCAGAAAAAAAAGCTAGAGCAACATATTTCTTTGACATAAACACTGTGACTCTTTGCTTCATCTGCATTACCATGTCCCAGCTTGGAAGAAGATACTGGATTAAACTTATTTAAAGTTTATTCTCTCCTCATTCTAAGGGAGAGAATGAGGAGAGAATTGTTTTAGTTTTATCATTAAAAAACTAGAAACTTCACAAATATTCCTTGATGGTTGAACCTTACATACGGTATTAGGGTTAATGATTACATTTATGCAGCTTCCCCTCATGATGTTGTTCCTTCTGCTCTCATCATAGCTGCTTTTCATACAATACAATTCATACAATTTCCAAACTGCCATTTTTTCAAAAATAATGGAGAAAGTTGTTCAGTCACACAATGCTCTTGTTTCTGAACTCAAGCAATATACCTCAACCCTTTTAGTCAGGTTTTATAAGTCACCACAGTACTGAAACAGTTCGGTTAAAGTTATGAACGATCTATTAACTGCTGTAGACTCTGGGGACAATGCAATTTGGATTTTATTAGATTTTACCGCTGCTTTTGATACAACAGATCATAATATCCTTCTTTCACACCTCGAACATCAAATACAGTTCAAATACAGCTGTGAATCAGACAGAGGTATCGTTCACACACATTTTTTTGCTGTTTGAGGAAACTATTCAATGTTCGTATTAAGTGCAGCGTGAGTGTGTGTGTACGCGAGTGTGTGTGTGAGTGTGTGAATGTGTGTGTACGCGAGTGTGTGTGTGTGAGTGTGTGAATGTGTGTATCTGAATGTGTGCATGTGTGTGAGTGTGTGTGAGTGTGAGAGAGTGTGTGAGAGAGTGTGTGAGAGAGAGTGTGAGAGGGTGTGAGAGAGAGTGTGAGAGAGAGTGTGTGAGAGAGAGAGTGTGAGAGAGAGTGTGTGAGAGTGTGAGAGTGTGTGAGAGAGAGTGTGTGAGAGAGAGTGTGTGTGAGAGAGAGTGTGAGAGTGAGTGTGAGAGAAAGTGTGTGAGAGAGAGAGTGTGTGAGAGAGAGTGTGTGTGTGTGTGAGAGAGAGAGTGTGTGAGAGAGAGTGTGAGAGAGAGTGTGTGAGAGAGAGAGTGTGCGTGAGTGTGTGTGTGTGTGTGTGTGAGCTGTACCTGTGCATTGCCGTAAGGGACGAGATCCACATGCATGATGTCACTCAGCATGATGAAGGTCGGCATGAACTGTAACACCATAAACTTCTGACAATCGGGACACAAAGACTCATAATACAGAGACACATTGACCACATCAGAGCTCCTGCTGGAGTTCACCTGCACACACACACACACACACACACACACACACACACACACACACACACACACACACACACAAGCAGTAGCTATTAGACATTATTACTACAACACTCCCGTTTCATGGCTCTATCTCAGACTCGACAACACCTGACTTCAGTGACTCTGAGATGATTATTTGATGCTTTACCTTTTTTGACAGTTCGTTGTTTACACAAATCACAATCAGCAACTTCACCAACAAGTGACATTTTAATCAGGATTTTCCCAGTTCTGTGCAAATCGGTAAGTGGTTGGTGGATAGTTCATCATCATCATCATCATCCTCATCATCAGTATCACCAAAACATGTCTCATAGTGTCTCAGCAATCTACCAAATTTTCTATAATAATTAGTCAAATAAACAGATTTCAGGACAAATTCCAGTGATGTGTGTAAAGTGTCAGTATAACAGTAAATAACAGCCTTTATGAGCAGTACAAAGGGGTTAACAGTGTGTGCAGGTGTGATGATGATAAGCCTTGAGAGATGAAGACGTGTGTCTCCTCTGTAAGACACTCAAACACACGTCTTCGCTCTTGCTGTAAATACAGTATTCAAAAGAGTTATAGCAGGTAATTTAGGAGTCACGTGTGAACCTGAATTTAAATTCCAACTGATTACGTCACAACACGCTTTAGAGCAGCCACCAATCATCTGCTTCGTACAGAATGAACACTGAGGATTCGAGCTTATAAAACACCTTGAAGAGAGAGAGAAAGGGTGGGTGTGTGTGTGTGTGTGTGTGTGTGTGTGTGTGTGTGTGTGTGTGTGTGTGTGTGTGTGTGTGTGTGTGTGTGTGTGTGTGTGTGTGTGTGTGTGTGTGTGTGTGTGTGTGTGTGTGTGTGTGTTTCTCACCCAGAATGTATCAGTCGGTGAGCTCGTGCACTTGTTCACCAACACCAGTAAGCAGGCGAGCGAGAACTTCAGCACAGACATCACTACAGACTACTGAAGAAGAGTGTGTGTGTGTGTGTGTGTGTGTGTGAGAGACTATGATGTTACACACTTCCTCGTGCTGTGGCGCTCATGCTGTAACCTGAGTATGGAAGCCAGCAGGAGCCATAAAGCTGTAATAAAGACAGAAAGAAAAGAAAAAAAAATATTCTACTGAATTTCTAACACTGAAATAGATCTTAACTTTAAACATTATCCCAAATCTGTGTTTATTTATATATTAACGTTCAGACGACACGAAGAAATCGTCCACTTTATTAGGAACATCTGTACATTCATGCAGTTCTCTAATCATCCAATCACGTGGCAGCAGCACACTCTATAAACCCCTACAGATTCAGGTGAAGTCTGATGTCTGGGACTGGAACCATGACGTGGTTGTTGGTTTGAACATTTCACTATCTGCTGATCACCTCCTGGGATTTTCACACAAAAGATTCGAGAGTTTACACAGAATGATGAAAGAAATAAAAAGCCTCCTGTGTGTGAACTGTGAGTGTTTTTATTTGTGTTTCTGGTCATAAAAAGTTGCCAATTATTCCTCCATACACTAAATGTGTTAAAACGTCCTTCCTGTTGCTTTAGACTGAACTTCTGCATGCAGCTGTTTATTAGATTTCTATTAAAGAGGAAGCAGCATGAGGAGGTTGTGTAACAGAGGTCCAGTTTGTCTGTGTTTAAAAGCAGTAGGGTTGTCACACACACACACACAGACAGACACACATACAGACACACACACACAGACACATACACATACAGACACAGACACACACACACACACAGAGACACACACACAGACACACACACAGACAGACACACACACACACAGACAGATACACACACACATACATACAGACACACACACAGACACACACACAGACACATACACATACAGACACAGACACACACACAGAGACACACACACACAGACAGACACACACACACAGACAGACACACACACACACACACACATACATACAGACACACACACAGACAGACACACACAGACAGACACACACACACAGACAGACACACACACACATACATACAGACACACACACAGACAGACACACACAGACAGACACACACACACAGACAGACACACACACACACACACAGACAGACAGACACACACACACACTTTACGGGAACATCATACACACCTGGAGCACAGCAGTGTTTCAGAAGAATTTTATGTACAGTTCATAGACACACGAAACAACACCCACATGATCACATGACAATGATTCAGAGATCTGTGATATGTTTATGTGAAATATACACAATCATACAGAATAAAGTACAGACAAACAATTTTATTTCCATTAACACTAAGTTGTGAGTTTGAGTCCCAGGACGTCCGGGAAGCAGAAAGACACCAGTTTAACACACTGTTCTATCAGTGCTGAGGTTTAAACCCACAGCTGTATGGCCACAGGGTCTCGGTCAGATCTGGGCTTTAAACACTGTGGTGCAGGTTTTCAGACAGAACTTGGACTTAAACACAGTTTGGGATTTAAACCCATAACCTCCAGGCTGCTCCCTGTCTGTCTGTCCTGAGAAGCTTCACACTGTCTGTCTCTCCATCAGAGAATTGTGAACTCCCATCCTCATGGGTTCTGGTGTTGTAACAGTCCCCAGACTCTCATGGAGAACAGAGTGCTAGCGTGATTTAGTCTAACGAGGAGCGGAGCAGGGCATCGTGGGTGCTGAAGCTGTCGTCATAGCGATGTCAGGCAGCAAGCGACAGCTAGTGATGATGTCGATCTTGTCACACACGGCTCGGAGATCGTCCATGGTGACGCGGACGGTGTGCGAGGTAGCGATGATGACACCCTGTGAGTGACTCAGGTGTGCCGTGGCTGCTTTGATGTCTCTGGTGGCTCCGTGATAAACCTGTCTCACGCTCTGGCTCACGTCAGCGCACAGACGCACGTTGCTCTCCTGCAGTTTCTGCTGCAGAAGCGAGTTGACATGGCTGCTGTGTGTGGGCGTGGTCGGGCTCTGCTGAGTGATGGACACGTCGTCATGGCGATCGACAGTGAGAGGCGGTAAGTGATGATGGAACGCGGAGACTTTTGTTTCCTCATCTTCGCTTTCCGTCTCTGAGGCTTCACCCGGAACCGTGAGTCCAGGCGTCGCGTACATCTCCTCGTCCGAGTCCGACTCAGACGCCTCTCCTTCCACCACAAACTGGGACTTCCTGTCGGCCATGACGCTGAAACATAATGATCACAGCTGATTGACAGATTGTCTGATCTCTCAGATTTAAGGGAAAAAATCTAATATTTTTGTAAACAAACAAACAAACAAACAAACAAACAAACACATTTACCTGTCAGTGTCTATCCGTCTACAAATTCTCTAAAAAAAAAAAATAGTAATCATTAGATGAGATAAAGTTAAAGTCGGTAAAGTTTGTTAACAATGTTAAAAATACTTTAAACAATTATTTAAAAAAAAAGTTAATGTTTAAATAAAACGATTTATTACTACAAACTTCTGTCCTGTTTAACTTCATCTCACACTTTCATGTACTGAGTTTACACTTAATGTAACTGAACTGCTGAATGATTAATATATAGATATATAAATATAAATATATATAAACATTTATATGGTCATAAATCTTGTACATTTACTTACAGTGACGCTTCCGGAGCTGCAGCGTTGAACACGTGGTTTATGTCACATGACACGCGTGAAGCCAGCTACATACAACAAGTCACGTGACTTCTTGCGTAAAACTAAAAGTCGCCACTCGCCAAATTAAAAGTTCAGCTGAAAAATAAACGTCTGTAGTTTTAACCTTGTGTGTGGAGTGAATCTCTCATCTAATCCTTTACAACTCCTCATGGGACTCAACGCACTGATTGTTGGACAATTTCACACTTCAAATATTTGTGTATGAAGTGAAACTTTAACAATTCCAAGTGTTTATTTTCAGTGAAACAGTATTAATAAAATACAGTGATCACCTCATTACAGTGACGTACACTTATGTACTTAAACTTATGCATTCTGTGTGTTAACAGTTTGAGTTCAGGGTTTTTAGGATCATGATAGAAAAGATACCACAATATTAATTCTACAACAGACTTCATCTGTCCAGATAACATTGTATTAGACAAACAACTTAAAAGAAAAACCCAGCTCTCACATTCAAGATTTACTTTTCATTTTGTTCATTGATAAATATAAAATATTAACATTTCTATTTAAAACATTTTATTAAACCTTTTGCACAGTTCTGTAGCCACTCAGGGCTTTAAGGATTTGTAGTGTGTCATCAGTATTTCTGTTTCTGCCTATAGCCTACTGGGGCAATATATAAACTTATGCTAATATTTTTCACACAAATGTTTCTATCCTCAAAATAAACAGTGATCACAAACTTGCTGCTTTCATTTCTGTCTAAAGTTTTTTTTTTTTTTTTTAAAACCATTTCAGGCCTGCAGCCAAAAAAAAAAAAATTCATACTGATAAGTCTAATTTCCATCAGACCAGTGAACACCATCATACTGGTAATGATGGTTAAAGCAGCAAGTCCTGACTGGCATGGACACTAATGCTGTCAAAAAAGACAAAATCACACAGAATGCCTGGATTTATTGAGCTACGGGCCAGAGCATGTTCTGTTCTACAGTGAGATGTGAAGGGAGATGGATGGAGAATGTTGCAATACTGGCTCAGATGAAATGACTGGTGTTTATTACGGTGGGGGAAATAATTATTTGATCCCCTGCTAATTTTGTAAGTTTAATCTCTTACAATGAAATGAACAGGCCTTTCTTTGTGGCAGTTTTTAAAAAAAAAAAAAAAGTTAGAAATTAATTTCTATTTGACTGGGTAATCAAAACATGATTTAATGCTGTGAGGTGACTGAAGGAAATGTGACACTTGACAGCCCTGAAGCCATGCAAGATAAAAGCAACACCAAGGACATGGTACAAACTTAGACCTGAAAGATCAGAGAAAATAAACCAAGCAACAATGACTAAAGCCATGAGAACCCCAATCATAAACCCTTATCCAGAAGCACAACTCAATGAAACAAGGACAGTTTGAAGGTCAAATACTTTTATTTTGCAGCTTTAAGCAAACAAAGGAGAGGAACTTTGGGTAAAGATCACACCTCCACTAGACACTACTCCTGAGAAGTGAGAATCACTTTCTTCCACTGCAGAAACATCTCTTCCTGAAAAAAAGAGAACCAAGTCAATAAGCCACTCAAGAGAAGAAGCAAAACAGCACTAAGGAGTCTACTCACTTGTTCTGGTGCACATTGGTTCACAAGTGTCCAGCACACTTGGAAGACACACAGCTGTACTGCAGTGGATGTAGAGCTGAGGGAAAGGAAGAGAAGCTTAATGAAAGAACCCACACCATGCTGAAACATGTAGAACTTGAGCATTTACCGTCTCTTGCAATGGAGCCATAGAGGTCTTGTCCACAAACGTGAACATCTTCAGGACAAAGCGTCTGTAATGGGTAGGGTATGCAAGTCCAGACGTTCCACTAACTGGGATCAGCTTGGTCAAATAGCGGTCATCCTTGTAGGGACACCTTGGGGATACATAAGGTCATCACTTCCTGTTCAATATAGACGTTGGGCTACAAACAAGACCCAGAAGCTTACCCGGCCACCAGAAGGTCCCACTGGGGAAGACTGTAGGGGTTAGGGGAAGAAGTTGCCCAGCAGTTTCCTAAGCTCAGGACAATGTTCGGATCGGTTCTTCCAACAATGCGCACTTCAACGTACACCGGTTCCCTCAGAACCTTGGTCACAGGGTAGTCAGTAGTGCTATAGTAAGAGTTATAGGCTATTTGTTCTGTTGGGAGAGAGGAGAAGTCAGCATCTGTTGAAGCTGAAATTCAAACTGCATTTCAATATCCAGACAGTGCTCACCTTCTACACAACCCTTTGTCAGACAGAGCCCCTTTCCTAGTCTTAGTTCTACTTGGAGTGGTCCAGAAGCAACAATGGGCAGAGGATCAACATTGGCTGAAGGCTCAATAGACAAAGCAGCCAAGCTAACGCCTGAATATTTACACTGGAAGTAAAGCCTACAAAGGAAATAACAGGTCAGTAAAACCCCTTAATTAATCCCACAACCATGAGTTTTAGTTCACTTACTCATAAGTAGTGTCTCTTGTGATTGAGCCTCGGGGTCCAACTCCAACTTCATAGGAAGAAACCATCCTGTTTTCATAGACCACATAACCACCTTTTACCTAGACAGGAGAAAAGGAGAGAGCACAATAAACATCTAACTGAAGCAAACAATGCAGTTAGGGGGAAAAAAAAATAAATAAAGTGACACAAACCATCATGGTTGTCCCACAAGCAGTCACAGCAAACTGGTAAATAGCAAAGGCTGCATTTGAGTCAACAGGACTACAGGGTCCACTGTTTCCTCCCAACAGGCTGATAGACTCCAGGCTTATCCTGGGACGGGTTGTATCTCTGGCTGCCACCAGCACAAACTGGCCATCAATGGTACACTGGACAGTCACTGGGAACACAAAAAAAAAAGAGAAAGGGATCAGTTTCATTTTAAGCCACAATCAAGAGTCAACCAGGATTTCAAGCTTACCAGTTTTCCCATAATAGCACTGTTGACCATCAAAACAGCAGTTTATGGCGTTACACCGAGTAGCCACGATGCCAGGTTCTCCACAAGGAATTCTTTCATAGTCTTGCACTTGGCATTTCTGAACCTGGCCAGGTTTCTGCGGCAGCACAGTGGGCGTCCCGGGAAGCTGAGGATCCTGAGAGGTCTTTTTTGCATTTGGTGGGGCTGCAGGAACACTGCTCACAGCACTGAAGGCAAGAAAAAGCCCCACAAATGCCAAACTTACCCTTGTAGTCACCATTGTTCCCAAACTGCATACACCAATGTTTAGCTAGTGAGCAACCTCTGTCTTTTATTGTGTCCTCAGTCCTAATTGTATCTGGAGTCTCCGCCTACTCAACTAGTCAGTAATAGTGTTCCAGCCGTGCGTCGTCATTAACTGCCTTAATCACCGCCTTCGTGATTTGTTGGTCATTTTGAGGGGCGTTTTAAACAGATATTTGTTCACTTCTATTGGTCAAGTTAATTATATGTGAGTGTTTTGTAATGTTAACAATCTGAGGCCGGGAAGCTAATTAACACAAGAAACTCCCATCATTTTAATTTATGCATTTAAATTGTCTTTACATTTTGTCTAAACAAGTAGGATAAAACCACTATTGTTAAATGGTGCATAAGCTGAACATGAAATTATATCATTAACCACATGAACATCTAATATTTTATTTGTTTTGTAATGTTATGTTAAAAGTCTTTTGGTTTTAAAATCTTTAAAAAATAATAATAATACAAAATTATATATATATAATTTTTTAAAGTAATATTAGTAGTATTTACTGTGAATATCTTCTTGTACCGCAGGGTACTTTTATTTTGACAGAGCTTTCTTTCCTTTTCTTGTATAAGTGTCGCTACAGTCGCAGTGACACAAACAAAAAAAAACAAAATAAAAGTTGTCCTAAAGTTAGACGCTCTAACACTCTATATTATATATTTTATATAATTCAATAAAAAAAAATCCATTCAGTTTATTTGTATTGTGCTTTTAACAATTCACATTGTCTCAAAGCAGCTTTTCAGAAGTATAGAAACAGAGAAATATAATTCTATTTTATTCTATTATTAATGTTCTCGTATTTAAAGTAGGTCACTGTTAGTAAACATGTATTTAAGTCTAAAAGATTGGCACCTTTGTGTTTATGAAGGGTTCAGTGAAATGGTTGGTTTATTTGTTTGGTACTTGGTTTTTTTCCTTAGTTCCATTTGCCCAAATGATGAGGCCAAGATGAGGTTCTTGTATTCAGTGTGAAGGTTCGTCCGTGCGAGCAGACGGCTTTCCCAACAGTAATCAGGGATTTTAGTGTGAAATTTAAGGTCCTCATAGATCTTCTGGCCAAACTAGTCATTCTGTCCAAGAACAGGTCCTTTCACCCAATCTGAAGATGCCTCCAAAAGAGCTAAGGACATTTTCACCACAAATCAGACTTCTATCCATGTAGATTTTTGGGTATGTTTTGGGGACCATGGGGTTTTCTGCCCAAACTCAGTGGAACACAGTTTGGATGGAAGCACTGAGTGTTTTAGAAACTAATTGGCTTTAATGTTGTTCTAACAATGACGTACTTTTTATTGCGAACAATTCACACTAGTATCACATTAGTATGTCTTAATTATTATACTGTGCTTCAGATTATCTGAGGAGGACTAAAGATTGTGTGTGTGTGTGTGTGTGTGTGTGTGTGTGTGTGTGTGTGTGTGTGTGTGTGTGAGAGACCTTTGAACCAGTTGCTCATTGACAGATTTTAGAAGTATGCATGCTCTGAGAAACACACAGTGATGAAGTGATACACACCATCTTCTGCTAGAATAAAGGAACACTGAGGAACTGTGTGTACTATGGGTGATGTTTTTAGAAGATGGAGGTCAGGTTGGGGTTTTCCCACTACGCTCTTGTGTGTTTATGGATTTTTCAGCTCAGTGAAACCGATAGAACCGTTTCTCATCATCTACATGACCGGACCTGATAAAAACCTCACCATGGAGCAGGTAGATCACAACCAACATTATGAACATTGAGCTGCGTTTATCACAGGACACAAACTGCTTTATTCATAGCACATCCGACATCAGTATTTACATCAGCTTCAGATTATATACTGTATGAATGGATAGAGTTTAAATAGTTTGTGTATTTCAGTTACACACATACACATGACATAATTAATATATCTGTATTTTATTGCAATTGATTCAAAGTTCAGAGAAAGTCTTTTGCTTTGCAGTTTCTTCATCATTTTAGCTTTTTTTAAAAAAAAAAAATTTTAGCATCACCAGATGAGAATCAGAATCAGAATCAGAAAGGTCTTTATTACCAAGTATGTTTTCACATACGAGGAATTTGTTCTAGTGCAGAAGCTCCACAGTGTAAACAGAATGGCATTGATAAGACATGAACACATATATAATAGACAGTTGTATGTACAGTGGGGAAAAAATGTGCAAATTGAAATATAAATGTGCGAATCAGCTGTGCCGTGCACACACCTAGTAACGTGACGGACAGGCGGCTGATGTCACCAACGTGTGCACATGTGTACAAACATCAGCATTTCTGTAAAATCCAGAAGAAATATTTAGTACAATTTGAACTACACACGACGTTATTAAAGATAGATAAATAAGACCTTTCAGCTCTATATTAATAATGTGGTTATTCTGCACCTTCATTAAATTGAGCAGTATTTTGTTTTGTTTTAAACAATCGATTCTTTAGATATATTGAACGAACGTGATAGAAATTTAATACTGTAAAAAACAAACAAACAAAAGAAAAAATTTGTCCAGAAGTTAAAAGAAATGGATAGAAAATTAAATATAGGCTGTTTTTAATCATGGAAAGGTGATGAAAACATACCAAAAGGTTTAAATAATGTTTGGTTATTCTTTATATTTCTGTTATTATTTATATTTCTATTTATCAGTTCATTGTGAAGGTCAGTGCACACATCTGCTCCTAGTGTCATGGTTTTGTCCTCGTCATGTTTTCCTGTGTTTTTCTTTGCCTTGTGTCTCATCTGTATGGTCTAGATGGTGTCCTTCACACGTACACCTCAGAGCACAAGCTGACTGTAGAATTATCCACCTCATGTTTAGACTACAGAACACCAAGCTGATGGAACTGCAGTTATTTTGGTCACACAGAAAGATCTACAACAAAAACAGAGATGATCAGGTCAATGTGTAGGTAGAAAAATAGGGATAGCTTTGAGAATGAAAACTGGTAAAGTTTTATTTATGCATGTGAAAGATTGTCCGAGGGACCACAGGACCACTGAAGGTCAAGGCCTCAGAGAAACGTGGGGGAAACGAAAAGAGACAAATGAAATCCAGATCGATTCCATAGTGATTTTATAGCATTTTTAGACATTAGGACATTAGATTTACATTTAACCCAAATGAGAGAGTCAGTGGTGTTGAGACAATATGAGGAAGAAACATTGAGAGGAACCGGACTGAAAAAGGAACCTCATCCTCATCTGGGTGACACCAGGGAGTGAGATTATAAATCATTATTAACACTGAGAGTGGGATTATTAATCATTATAAACACTGAGAGTGGGATTATAAATCATTATAAACACTGAGAGTGGGATTATTAATCATTATAAACACTGAGAGTGGGATTATTAATCATTATAAACACTGAGAGTGGGATTATAAATCATTATAAACACTGAGAGTGGGATTATTAATCATTCTAAACACTGAGAGTGGGATTATTAATCATTATAAACATTAAGAGTGGGATTATAAATCATTATAAACATTAAGAGTGGGATTAAAAATCATTATAAACACTAAAAGTGGGATTAAAAATCATTATAAACACTGACAGTGGGATTATAAATCATTATAGACACATAAGAGTGGGATTATAAATCATTATAAACACTGACAGTGGGATTATAAATCATTATAAACACTGACAGTGGGATTATAAATCATTATAAACACTGAGAGTGGGATTATTAATCATTATAAACACTGAGAGTGGGATTATAAATCATTATAAACACTGAGAGTGGGATTATTAATCATTATAAACACTGAGAGTGGGATTATAAATCATTATAAACATTAAGAGTGGGATTATAAATCATTATAAACACTGAGAGTGGGATTATAAATCATTATAAACACTGACAGTGGGATTATAAATCATTATAAACACAGAGTGGGATTATAAATCATTATGGACACATAAGAGTGGGATTATAAATCATTATAAACACTGACAGTGGGATTATAAATCATTATAGACACATAAGAGTGGGATTATAAATCATTATAAACACTGACAGTGGGATTATAAATCATTATAGACACATAAGAGTGGGATTATAAATCATTATAAACACTGAGAGTGGGATTATTAATCATTATAAACACTGAGAGTGGGATTATAAATCATTATAAACACTGAGAGTGGGATTATAAATCATTATAAACACTGAGAGTGGGATTATAAAGCCAGCCATGATGCAGTACCCTTGGGGCAGGAGGGTTTAAAGTGTTGCTCAGACGCAGCTTCCCGGTGCTGGTGCTTGAAGCCCAACCTTCTAATCAACAAGCCAGAGCCTAAAGTCTGATTATTTAAGCAGAGTTATTCTGTTTATTATATGAAATCTGTCTTGTTGAAGTTATCAACTGTTCACTGATGGAAAAGCTTACCCCATGGTCTCTACACGGTGCCATCTACAGTAATCCCAGGCTCCATATGGAGCATCCTCATCAGCAGTGAGCAGGAGTGGGACAAAGGTCAAGGCCAAGGACTGATAGAGTAGACAAGGATCAGAGGACAGAGAAGGACTGATATGGAAAAGAGAATCAGAGATCAACATGGACCAGGGACAAGGGTGAAGTCCAGGGATTGTTAGAACATAACAAGGATCAGGGTTGAGTTCTGCCGCAGGGATGAAGGAGAGATTAAACACAGACAGGAAGTTGGGCTTAGTTTGGTTAAGAAACCGACCTTTCATGAAGAAGAAGCTTAAAATGGAGCTTTGATCAGAATGTGTTGCAGAAATGTTCTTGTTTTTCAGCTTGCATTAGTCTGAACTGGCTACGAGCTCATTTTATTTTAAAAGGGAAATTAATCCTGAACCCCTTTAATTCCTCTCGCTCAGGTGGCCAATCAGATCTTCCCAGTGTGGACATACTCATACCTGGCCGTCCTACTTCCTGTCTTCCTGCTCACAGACTGGCTACGCTACAAACCTGTGATTGTGATCCAGTGCTGTGCCCTTTTCTTAACCACAGCGATGTTGCTATGGCTACAGAGCGTAGGGGCGATGCAAGCCATGCAGTTCATCTACAGCGTGGTGACGGCCTGCGAGGTGGCGTACTTCTCCTACATTTACAGCGTGGTGGATTTGCAGTTTTACCTAAAAGCCACGTCCTTCTGTCGCGCTGCTCAGCTCATCGGCTACACCGCCGGTTCTGTCGCCGGACAAATCCTGCTTTCGCTCGAACTAATGTCGTACTACTACATCCTGGTGTTCACATTAGTTCTCATCTCCATTTCCTCCATCGCTGTGTTCCTCCTGCCAATGCCCAGCACCAGCATGTTCTTCCACCAGAGTAGACAGAGAGAGGAAGGAGGAGATACGAATGAGGTGGAAGACTGCAATGAAAAAGAAAAGAGAGTAAAATCGGGAAAAGTGGAAACAGACTGTAACAATGAGAGTGTAGATGTAGAAACGATGGAGAACAAGCAGAAGGACTCACGGGAGGAGATTCAGGAAGAATCTGGAGTAGATGTAGAGAAATCAGGTGAGGAGCTTGTTCATGGTAATCATCCACCTCTCCTGAAGGTTGTAGTGAATCTCACGTGAACTTGTGTACTTCCTGCAGCTTTTAGTAAAACTATGCTTCAACTCTGGTGGGATTTCCGAAGCTGTTTCTCGTCCACTGAGATGCTGATCTGGTCCATGTGGTGGGCCATGGCGACTTGTGGCTACAATCAGACTGTGAACTATGTTCAAGCGCTGTGGGAAACCGTGGAGCCGAGCAAGAACGACACGCTCTACAACGGAGGAGTCGAGGCCGTGTCCAACCTGTTCGGTGAGCATCAGAATCTGATTCGTATTGTCAACAGGCCCAGGAACACGGACATGGTCGTGGAGCTCAAGTGTTCTTAAAGATACAGCAGGAACAAATTCACAGAAATCTTCATCACGTCAGGATAAATTTACGTTTCTTTTGCTTTCAGGTGCGGCGTCAGCATACGGTGTTGGGTTCAGCCACGTTAACTGGTCTCGTTGGGGTGAACTGGCTCTCGGCTCTCTCTCCGCCCTCAGCAGTGCAGCGCTCTATGTCATGGTCTTCATCTCCAACATCTGGGTCTGTTACGTCGGCTACATCGTCTTTAAGAGTCTCTATATGCTGCTCATTACCATCGCCATGTAAGATTTATTTCAGATAAATACTTTTAAACATTCTGAACACCATTTATTTCTAGGCACAACTACACACCTGTGTTAATATTAACACTAAACATCAGATCATAAACGAGAACATTTGCATATGTGTTGGTGATCCGTGTTCTAAACGTTCCCATGTTTCTGTGGAAGGTTCCAGATTGCTGCTGGTTTGTCTGTAGAGCGTTATGCGCTGGTTTTTGGTGTCAACACCTTCGCTGCTCTCGTTCTACAGACGATCCTCACATCCATCGTGGTGGACAGCAGGGGACTCGGTCTGGACGTCATAACACAG
Organism: Tachysurus vachellii; assembly: GCF_030014155.1. Lineage (NCBI taxonomy): Eukaryota > Metazoa > Chordata > Actinopteri > Siluriformes > Bagridae > Tachysurus > Tachysurus vachellii. The sequence continues at coordinate 23,174,412 of NC_083474.1, forward strand.
GTGTGGATTATTAGATAAGTCAAATACAAACAAACTAAAGATGTGAATGTTAATGATCCTGTCTAACTGAGGGAAAGTAGGAGAAGGAGAGATGTGAAGTAGACCGGCTCATTGGCCAGTGTTACGCAGTAGGTCTCTGAACTAAGTAGCAGAGCATCAGCCTTTGGAAGCATGGATCAGCAGCAGGACACGGAGGTGATGGGGTCTATAACCTTGACCTGGAAGTAACCTCAAACTGTCCACTGTCAAGATAATTAACTTTTCACCATGTGATGAATCAGAACATGTTGGGATCTGATTCTGTACTTCAAAAGAACTGACCTACGTTTGAGGTTCTCTGTCCTATCAACCCTGAATCTTCCTGGATGGCATCCTGACCTCCTACCAGCCTACAGAAGCACTGCACACTGTCTTACCTGCTGAAACCATCCAGCACACTGCGTCCAGCACACTGCGTCCAGCACACTGCGTCCAGCACACTGCATCCAGCACACTGCGTCCAGCACACTGCATCCAGCACACTGCGTCCAGCACACTGCGTCCAGCACACTGCTTCATGGAGCACATCAGGCTTTGTAGAATTTCCAGCAAAAAGTTTCATTAACTCATTCATTTATCTGGATTAAGCTGTGAACAACACAACAACATATAAGGACTGTCTTTAATACACCTTTAATACTCACTCTGTCTTTAATACACCTTTAATACTCACTCTGTCTTTAATACACCTTTAATACTCACTCCGTCTTTAATACACCTTTAATACTCACTCTGTCTTTAATACACCTTTAATACTCACTCCGTCTTTAATACACCTTTAATACTCACTCCGTCTTTAATAGACCTTTACACTCACAAGTAAGAATCATATTCGTTCCGTACGTCCAACCGGTGACAAGCTCCTCCCCGGCACACACTCTGCACACACTCTGCACACACTCTGCACACACTCTGCACACACTCTGCACACACTCTGCACACACTCTACGGCAGTCTTCACAAAAAAAGTAGGAATAGAAGGAAAAAGACACCAAAGCAGTCATGTGGAAATGAACGTGGACGTGAACGAGACAATGACAGACATCAGATGGACCGTGGTGGACGTTGGACATGGATGGATGATGAGAAAAGGGCTTGGTGAGTTCCTACTAGATGCAGTAATGTCAACCCTGGACAACTCACCTAACCAGATAACCAACCCATCTTTACATGATTGTGAGACATGATTGTCTTCCCTTAGTTCTGATCTATACTATTTACTCTGTACCTGAAGATCTTGAGTAATCTTAAACCCCGTAGTGTTTGATCATGTGACCAGTCAGATCAGGTCACGAAGCACATGAAGCAGAGATGAAGCCTCCTCAGATCTGTATGTAGGTTAATGTGAAGCTATGATAACTACTAATACTAATGATACTAATAATAATAATAATAATTCTCTTGTTTTTGTTTTACAGTTTATTATTTATGCCTCATATTTCTGCTTCATCGCTCTGATCTTCTTTGTGAGAGGTTTGTACATACTGTACCTGCAGAGGGCAAGGCAGAGAGAAGCAGAGCTGAACACACACAGTGACGAAGGACAAGCTCACGTAAATTCAGTGAAACTCTGATCTCTGAAAATAAAAACAAACCTATAACATTTATTTAAGTTACAACATGTGCTATAGGACAAATACATTCTATACTGTATGGATAAATTACATATAAATACAGAACATCTGTGTGTGTGTGTGTGTGTGTGTGTGTGTCTGACCTGAACTAAGAGTCCGAACGCTGCTCCGTCATGACAATGTCCCTGTGTACAAAGCAGCCCCATGAAGATGGTGTGGACGTGAAGGTTGGAGAGAAGATCTCTAGTGTCCTTCACAGAGCACTGACTCTGACTCAACACCACTGAACACTTTTGCAGAGCTCTCAAGTTTTGAAGACAGGCAAGAGTGACAAAAATGTTTCACCAGGATCACTGACCACATTTTAACCAAATACAAAGTATTTGTTCAATTTCCATTTATTAATGTGTGTGTGTGTGTGTGTGTGTATGTGTGTTTACTGTGTGTGTGTGTGTGTGTGTGAGAGAGAGAGAGAGAGAGAGAGAGAGAGAGAGAGAGAGATTATGACTGGTGGTGTTTATTGTAAGTGTTTGTTGCTGTTTTGGACTCCTTTATCATTTGTAATGTTGCTCCCATATAAAACAGTTCAGCACAAGCCCAGACATTTTTAGGGTCATGATTGAGGACAATATCCCATCCAGAGACAAACTGTTTCATGTTGAGCTTTTGTTCAAACCGACCATCAACAATACCCTCGCTAATGAATATGTTTTTTTTTCATTGTTTGTTGCATTAAATCTTACCCAGATACAATAGTGCTATTTTCTGATTGGCTGATAAGTGTCAGGCTCGACTAAGAGCTCCAGGGGAGACTCGCTTGATTCCTGCCCGGTTCCATAGAGACAGCGGTGCGGACTGATACGTTTTGGGTGCTGCGGCTTATTAAATATATGATAAATAGTCAAAAAGTTTTTCTGCATGAGAAATACGATGTGTGGCAGGAGAACGCGAGAAAAGACCCAAATGAGTGACTGTCACTCTCAATGCGTGACACTTGACAGCCCTGTTTTTGGGATGAACTGGAACTGGAGTCTCCTTAACATCCCAACATCAGTGTCTGATCTCACTGATGCTCTTATAGATGAATAAACACTAATCCACACAGACACAATCCAACATCTCGTGGAAAATCCATAAGAGAAGATAAGAGTGGAGCTGATTATAACAGCAAACACAAGGGAATAAATGTGGGATGAGACGTTCAACAATCACATACGAGTTTGTTGGTCAGGGGCGCACATACTTTTGTCCACATCTTGTGTAATTTGTGAGGGAATTGAGATGATGGACAGAAACAGAAACAGCTCCTCCATAACTGGAACACTACTGATATCGTTCAACTTGTTCCATCATTTATTCATGTTTGTTATTATTCCGGCACACTAGGTGGCGGAAGTGAGCTGTAAAGTTGCCATGCCAACCAACACAAAGAAGAAGCGCTGCCTTATTTTTAGTGTATAATCAGGCAGCTGCTTTTCTCGCAGCTAATGCTAATCATTTCTGCATCAAAATATTCCTGAGAGCATTGTCACAAACAGCAATGTGAGGTGATCGAGTTAAACCTAGCTCATGTTTGAGATGTGCTCTAAAGTCCAGGTGAGTTTAAACCGCACCGCGCTAGCTGAGCTGCTCGGCTAACAAGCTGTGGCTGTGTCCCAAACGCACTTCTGCTCCCTTCACAAGTGCACTAGATAGTGTACGTCATAACGGCACATACCTCACTATCAAGTGCACTAGATAGCCAATGAGAAGCTGTTTGGGATTCAGCCTTAATGTAACGCCCTGTTTATCTGTAAATCAATTCTGAAATGTAACGCATTAATTTTATTATTTAAACGCAGTTTTAGTGAATTATTAGCAATTAGTAATGATCTAATGATCAGGTAGCCGAGGTGTTTATTTAGCACTATGCTGGGGGACATTATTAGTGTTTTTATTATTAATATTAATGAATAATTTGATCTAAATCCACATCACAGTCAGTGTTGTAACGAATATAATATAAATACTTCGTTACTGTACTTAAGTAGAAATGTCACGTATCTGTACTTTACTTCGCTATTTAAATTTGTCAACTTTCACTTTTACTCCACTACATTTTCTAGATAAAATTTACACTTTTACTCCGTTATATTTCCACTAAGTGTCTTCGTTACTACAAAATAAAATAAGTAACAAAACAAAATAAAATAAATAAAATAAAATTGCGACTGCATTAAGGGAGGTTTGGCGAATCACTGCTCCTATTACATTACGCAGCTCCGCACGCACTATTTCAGCGTAATGTTACCAAAAGGAGGCGGAAGCACAACTGAACCTGAGCCACAACAGAGCCACATTTTTTACTGTGTTACCACAATGAGCCACATCATACACATGGGCACACATGGGCACACATGGGCACACATGGGCACACATGGGCACACATGGGCACACATGGGCACCTTTTTTCCCTGCCATTTTGAAAGCGAACTTGACACAAATTGTTTACTCAAATCTTGCTCCTACTGGGAAACTATTGCCCCTTTTCCACCAAAAAGAACCGGGTTCTGGTTCAGAGCGAGTACTGGTGCTGGTTCAAAGTTGGTTCCACTGGTGAACCTTCTAAGAACCGGTTTGTCTTTCCACCGGTTAGAGAGCATCACAGAGCCGAGTCTGACGTCACTGTATACGTGTCACGTGTCCCAGCAACTTTAGCGCAGCAGCGACAAACACAAACACATCAACAATAGCGGATGTTGCTTTACTGTTAATGCTCATGGCTTTGTGAACCTACATTAACACCCAAACGGAGCGAATCCAACGTGTACGTGCAGCTCCATGTAATCTGTATAAACAGAGGTTGTAATCGAGAAAGTACATAACGTTATTTTATCATTAACACAGAAAAAAGTTAGCCTTAGCATGTAGCTACTTACTATTATGTGTGCTGATAATGTATCATATCGCGGTAAAGTAAAAGTGTATTAAACATTAGTATACTTAAGGTACATTATCAAAGGCACTAACAGTAGCCCCGCCCCCAGGCACTAACAGTAGCCCCGCCCACAGAAAATAACTTTTGATCCTTAAGTACAGTAAATATCAGATACTTTAAGACTTTTACTTGAGTAATATTCTAAAAGGTAACTTTCACTTCTACTAAAGTCTTTTTCTAGTACGATACTTGTACTTTTACTCAAGTATTGTTTTCTAGTACTTTATACAACACTGATCACAGTAATATAAACATTCAGTCTTATGGGATATAAACACATGTCTAACTGAATCACCAAGTAAGATCTGCTGATTGAGTTAGTAATTAACATATTATATAATAATAATAATAACAACAATAACAATAATAGTAATATTAGTAATAATAATAACAACAATAATAACACTAATAATAATGTTCATAATAATATTCATAATAATAATAATAATAACAATCATAACAATAATGATAATAATAATAATAATAATAATAATAATTTATTGTTCTTGCCGTTGACTATTATTTTAATCAGCAGTTCTATTAGGATAATATTATATTAGAATAATCCTAATAATCCTTAATGAATCCAAATGGAAAACAAACATGTTCTTCATCATGAGGAAAACTTCACAGTGCCAGTGTTTTAATAGGGTTTTTCGAACACGTCCCTGTGACCGAGCCGTTGCTTTAGAAACCATAGAGTATTAGTTTGAGCTCATTAATATAAACCTGCACTACTGCCAGAATTGCAGTGGAGAATTAATCAACACTATGAATTCACCAGGACTCTGAGTAGTAAAACCGTCTGGATTTCTCTTATCATTAAACACCTTTTCGGTTTGATTGATTAAACATCAAGGAGAACTTCTTATCATCTGTAGCTTTAAGGCTTGATATCTTAATATTTTCAGAATTAAAAACTAACCTTTAAAAATTCTTTGAGTTAATTGCAGACATAACAAGCACAATAATATATAGTGTATTTGTGTTTCTCTCGGTTTCTGTTTAATTTACACCACTGTATAAGAGTCTTGTGACATACATCATGTTGTATTCAGTTCATTAGTCTGAATCAGTGACCAGTTCCTTTACCAGAATCTTTGCTGTTCTTTACACAAGACTTTTACTCAACACTGTACTGTATGTTATTGTTGCATGAAGTTTGTTAGTTCAAATATTACATTGTGCTTATGATCCTTTTTTGTCAGCATCACTGATGTTAACACTTAGACCTCTCACAATGGAATCAGAAGATGTCAAAGACAGCTGTTTAGGAAAAATGGCTCCCAGTCCGGCTCCAGAGGGCTCACAGGTAGACAATGATTTTGCCTATAATTTACCAACAGACACTAAATCCAGGGGCCAACATCAGCTATAGCACAATGAAAACAAAAGGAAACCTAAATCACCATGTTGAGAATACTTTTGTGCTTACATGACATTACTCTTTGGTGAATACGTGCTGTTTTTTGGTCATTAGCTAAGCGAAGACACTTCAGCTGAGGAGACATTAAACTCAGGGGGACACGTCACCATTGTGGACCACCAGAAGGTCGTAAAGAAGGAGGAACCTGAAGATGAAGGCTACATCTGTAAGACCGCAGGTGCGTTAGCGTAAGGCTCAGTGCTTATATTGGGCTTACATTCTGACTGCACTTGTTCAAAGGTGCCACTGATGTTTCCACTCGACTATAAACTGTTGTAGAATAGACATTATTTGCATTTATATTATTTACATTTATATTATTTATATTTATGTTATTTATATTATTTACATTTATATTATTTATATTATTTACATTTATATTATTTGCATTTATATTATTTACATTTATATTATTTATATGTATATTATTTACATTTATATTATTTACATTATTTACATTTATATTATTTACATTGACATTATTTACATTTATATTATTTACATTGACATTATTTACATTTACCTTATTCATATTATTTACATTTATATTATTTACATTGACATTATTTACATTATTTACATTTATATTATTTACATTATTTACATTTATATTATTTACATTATTTACATTTATATTATTTATATTGACATTATTTCCTGCACAGTGTCACTAAATGAGGATGAGGTTCACTTCTGAGTCTGGTTCCTCTCAAGGTTTCTTACTCATATCATCTCAGGGAGTTTTTCCTCACCAGCGTCACCTCAGACTTGATCATTAGGGAGAATTGTTAGAGATAAATAATCACTTCATTTTAAACCATAAAGCTGCTTTAAGACAATGTTTTGAAAACTGAATTAAAATTAAATTGCTCTATTTTTATGCTTACTTGCTCATTTTTAACTAAAACATATTTTCAGATGGAGAAATATCTGAGACCAATGTCACCCCTGTCGAGCAATCAGACGAAGAAAGCATGAAAACTGTTAAAGAAGAAGAAGAAGAACCCGAAGAAGACGAATTCCTCTGTGAGTCTGAGGGATTAGTCACATTTTTTGTCTTTCGGGGTTCATAATTTTACTTGAAGTGACTGGTTTTAAATAAAAAAAAGTTTATAAAATCTTAGGTGGAGGAACATCAGTCTCTGTGAGACGTGTCGTCGTCGTGGACGAGAACAACGAAGAATTTCAGAGCAAGTCTATAAAAGAGGAGGAACCTGAAGATGATGACTATCTGTGTAAGACAGCTGGGATGCAGAAGTGCCAAACTGTACAAGTCAGATTCACTTCACTTAACTAAAATATAATATTAACTAAAATTAATTATAATATAAAAATAACAAAAAAAAGGGAAAAACATATGCTGAGGAGGAACGAGAAAGTCAGAGCTCAAGAAATGAGTACATTACTCAGAAATACGGCACTGAAAAAGCCAATTGTGCTTAAAATGAAGAAATCAGGACAAAATAATCAAAAACACTTTCGCTGTTCATTGCACTTGTATCTCAAACTTATATATGATGCAGTATTGCTAGTAAACACTGTCATAAAGGTTTTAAAGGGATGTGCAGTGTGATGGGTTACATTTACTGCATTTGGCAGACACATTATCTATTATCTATCCCTTGAGCGTGGCAGCTCGGTGGACCTCGGTTTCAAGCTCACAACTTTTTTGGGGAAGTCGTGGCCCACTGCTCCGGGTGTGTGTTCACGGTGTGTGTGTGTGTGTGTTCACTGCTGTGTGTGTGTGCACTTTGGATGGGTTAAATGCAGAGAACAGATTCTTAGTATGTGTCACCGTACTTAGCCGTATGTCACGTCACTTAAAACTCTCTCGAGATCAGATCAGAATGGGATTTGATGTTTTTTTGAAGCTTCAATATGAACTCACTTCTTCACCACAACTCAATACTGCATGTTGAATCAGACTTGAGTGCTTTACGGACCAGCCTGAATCTGCCAAGGCTTCATATATACCCATAAATATTAATCAGCTCTATACTGGGGCACTTTGTGTGTTTTACTGTCTGAGAATAACATTTCAATCCAAGCTAAATTCACTAAGATAGTCAGCCATAGTCCTGCCCATCACCCAATGTGGCCTATAGAAGGTTCATATAGAATGTGATATCAAAACAAAAAGGAAAACTTAAAGACTATTTCTGTGGCAAACTCAGTTCATGATGCACAGTACTGTACAGGCCAGGAGTGTCTTATCCAGAAAGACACTGCTGATAGACTAAAAACACCTGAAAGCTAAGACAGGTGTTAAACAGGTGTGAATTCTGCTCGATTAGAATAAAAACCTGCACCCACACTGGCCACTTGTACATAATATAAGCTGTGATGATATATCATGGGAAAGTGCCTTTTATGGGGCTTTTTACACCTGGTCACTTCATGTGTTTTCTGTGATCCGATATCTACCCGATGGTAAAAAGACCAGGTCTAAATGCCCTCCGAAACGTTTTGGAGACGGATATAAATCCGATGGTACAAACCCCTTCAGGAGGTGGTCTGGGACGTGTTTCAGATGAAACTGGACAGGTGTAAATGAATGTGGTTGTTCAAGCCACATACGTCAGCACTATACTCAGGTGATCTTTCACCCAGGCGTCTCGTCGGGTCTTAAAATGTGCTGCTGCCGCCAGCGAAAACGCAGAAAACAGTAAACACTGTTTTTTTGTAACATAAACATCGTAACGAGTTTTTTCGTCTTCTTTTCGATCGCGTTCTGAAAACTGCACACACCAAAGTGTGTTCCATTTTAATTACCCCGGAAATGAGGTCAAATATATTAGCATTTTGGGCGGGAGTAGAAAGATCGGATCGATATCCGATTCGCCGAGACGCATTTATGTGGTCTAATGTAAATGGAACAGTTTTAACAAATCAGATAGCTATCGGATCAGAGAAAACACATGAAGTGACCGGGTGTAAAAAGGCCCTTAGTTACACTTTTAGAAGCCTAAATATAAAGAAACAAAGCAACTAGTTGGCAGGTTTTGCAATGTCAAGTATTAGCAGTATTATTACAGTTTCTTACTCTGTATCATCTCCTTCCAGACTGTGAGGATTGCAGATCTTTCTTCATCAGTGAGTGTGAGGTTCACGGCCCAGCTCTCTTCATCCGGGATACGCTCGTTCCACTGGGGGTCGCTGACCGAGCCAAACAAACCCTTCCTCTCAGTCTAGAGATTCTGAAGTCTAGTATTTCTGACTCAGGCCTGGGAGTGTTTAATAAGGGAGACACTCTTCCAGTCGGTGTGCACTTCGGGCCCTATGAGGGAGACCTGGTAGACAGAGAGGAAGCCATGAACAGTGTGTTCTCTTGGGTGGTGAGTTAGTTTCCTGGCATAATTCTTTAAAACATAAAATAACCAGATTGTAAATATGAAAATGGTGAGAGAAAGAGTCCTAGTTTTGAGTCTGTACATTCTGCCACCATTTTTATATAAATAAATAATGTGTACAAACATTTGTTTAAGCTCTACAAGAACGTGCAGTGTGAGGAATACATCAATGCCAAGAGAGAGACACATGCTAACTGGATGAGGTGAAGATCTTATTGTTTATTTCTGCCACTTGTTTGGTCTTGTGTCTAATTATCAGTTTTGGTAGAAAAATGTCTTCCCCTGTGTCTGAAAAATTTGTCCCCTTTTTCTTTCTCTCTCTTTTTGTCCTCGTCACTTGTACTGTATCTTCTGTAACCTTTTGTGTTTTTAGATATGTGAATTGCGCTCGTAACAGCGAGGAGAAGAATCTCATGGCGTTCCAGTATCGAGGAGGGATTCTGTATCGTTGTTGTCAAGCCATCAAACCAGGGCAGGAGCTTTTGGTGTGGTACGAAGAAGAATACGCCAAACATCTCGGTGTTACATTTCACTACCTGTGGAACAAAAAGTCGACAAACAGCAACGGTGAGCGGGATTTAAGTCTATGACCTTATTATTCTCATGCATATACTGAGGGTGGTCATTACTATAGGTCACAAATACATGTAAATAAGCAGTAAAATATGTTCTGTGGGGCTGCAGACAGACTTGAATCTTGAATCAGACTTTGGTGCTTCACGTACAGCCAGAAACCACCGAGGCCTGATATAGACCACCTTGTGTATTGATCACCTTTATACAGGAGGGTTTCTGGCTTACTGCAGATCTGCCCAGGCCGTGTTTAACCTTTCTTGGGGATTGGATTTCTCTGACTGCTCTGTTTCAGGCCTTAGCCATGGAGCCGCCAAACAAAGGTTTATAGACTGTTCTGCTTGTCTAACCCCAGTGTTGAGAATCACCAGTGGTTCATGTATAGAATATTTTGCTTGAGTACATTTTCTTCTGATGGCCAATTTCTTTGGACTGCCAACTGGGTCTCAACAGGTATAAAAAACCTGCTACTGTGAGTGGACCAATGTGGGGGGAAGAACAATGTCCCACAAAGCCTATGGGAAGAACTAGAGCTTTGTTCTACCTTTCTGTGACATAAGAACCCCAGCAGTGTGTACCATCTTAATCCAGTTTTCTGGTCAGATCTCCCCAGTAAATGTGACATACCACAGCTTTACCTGCTGTACTCCACATTTATCCAGCTGCCTCAGGTCCATGACAGGTACATAGTCAACGAGAAGCCACCTAATGACCGAGGATCAAAAACTACAAGACACTGCTGTGAATAATGGTGTCGGGGGAAGCAAAGGAAGTGGTAGCTCACTGGTTATGGTGTTGGTTCTACTGATTAGAAGGTTTTGAGTTCAAATCCCAGCACCACCACTAAGCAGCCCCTTAACCAAGGTCCTTAACCTTCAGTTGCTCAGTTGTATAAAAGATAAATGTAAGTCTCAGTGGATGAGGTCATCTGCCAAATGCCATCAGTGTAAATTTGGTAAATGCTGTTCATGCAAATAACGATTTATGGGTGTTGTAATTGGGCCTCCTATAGTGGCATCTGCAGATGCTGTGATTCACAACAGTTCAGTTGGTAATTTAATTATAAGCATCACTATACACAACCAAGGGATAAATCGGTGTTATCATCACTGTGCATGCCTTTCTTTACTCAAGTCTGCCAGTGGTGTCAACACAGTGGAGTCCAAGGTCGCTGTTTTTATCGTTCAGAAAGGTGTTCTGTGTTCTGTGTACCTTTGCATGGGCAGGTCTCCTTTCACTGGCCCTCGAGTTGGAGCATTTGCTATTTAGTAAAGTTCGCAGGTTTTTTTATTACCGGTTCTCACAGCCATATGTTTGTTCAACTTTAAGTTCTGTTTTAATTTCCTTCCCCAGAAATGAAGAGCTTTCCGTTGCAAGTATTCTCCTGTTCATCGTGTTCCTTTTCCTACACGTCCCAAATTTACCTCCACAAACACATCAAACGATGCCATAACGAAGAATATGTGAGACTCCTGAAATGTGGAGCGATTAAACATAACAATCAGACGTCTTCGAACAGTTCCGGCAGTCAGCAAATGTCCTCCGGAAACATCCTGGCTAAAAACGGACAAACGGAGAAAGAAATCCATCACTGCTCAGACTGTGGGAAGAGTTTTACTAACCCGAGTTATCTCCTACAACACCAGCAAGTCCATACCCGAGAAAGGCCTTATCACTGCTCGGAGTGCGGGAAGAGTTTTACAAGACCCATTAACCTCCAGATACATCAGCGCATTCACACAGGAGAGAAACTGTATCACTGCTCGCAGTGCGGAAAGGATTTTACCCGACAGAATCATTTCCAGTTACACCAGCACATGCACACGGGGGAGAAGCCGTATCAGTGCTCGGAGTGCGGGAAGAATTTTACTCGACCGGGTAACCTCCAGCTACACAAGCGCATTCACACCGGGGAGAAGCCGTACCACTGCATAGAGTGTGGAAGGAGTTTCACACAACAGACAAGTTTACAACTTCACCAGCGCATTCACACGGGAGAGAAGCCGTTTTGCTGCTCACAGTGTGAGAAGAGCTTTACTCGGCTCAGTACTCTCCAAAGACACCAGCTCGTCCACACGGGAGAGAAACCGTTTCAGTGCTCAGATTGCGGCAAGAGTTTTACACAACAGGTTAATCTCCAGCTTCACCAGCGTCTTCACACGGGAGAGAAGCCGTGTCACTGCACACAGTGCGGGAAGAGTTTCACACGCCTCAGCACTCTCCAAAGACACCAGCGGGTTCACACGGGGGAGAAGCTGTATCACTGCTCGGAGTGCGGAAAGTGTTTCACACAACAGGTTAACCTCCGATTTCACCAGCGTGTCCACACGGGAGAGAAGCCCTTTCAGTGCTCGCAGTGCGGGAAGAGTTTTACTCACCTGAGTACGCTCCAGAGACACCAGCGCATTCACACCGGAGAGAAGCCGTATCTCTGCTCGCAGTGCGGGAAGAGCTTTACTCACCTGAGTACGCTACAGAGACACCAGCTCATCCACACAGGAGAGAAACCCTATCTATGCATACAGTGTGGGAAAAGTTTTACTCAACTCGGTACTCTTCAAAAACACCAGCAAATTCACACAAAAGATAAAACCTACTACACCTCATAGTGTGGAGTACCTTTACACAAATCCTTAACGTTCAAACAAATCAAACATTTTATTTACAGGTCACTAATGCCCCTTTTCCACCGGGGCAGTTTGAGTGCTGGTTCGGAGCCTAATTTAGAACCAGTTCTTTCTTTTCCGACAGCCAAAGCACCGGCTCTGAACCAGGAAAAGTGGTTCTTAAGTAGCACCAAAACGTTTCTGGTCTAGTCTTAAGAACCGCTTGCGTCAGGGGCTGTGGGCGGGGCTGTGGGCGGGGCTACTGTTAGCGCCTGGGGGCGGGGCTACTGTTAGCGCATTTGATAATGTACCTTAAGTATACTAATGTTTAATACACTTTTACTTTACCGCGATATGATACATTATCAGCACACATGATAGTAAGTAGCTACATGCTAAGGCTAACTTTTTTCTGTGTTAATGATAAAATAACGTTATGTACTTTCTCGATAACAACCTCCGTTTATACAGATTACATGGAGCTGCACGTACACGTTGGATTCGCTCCGTTTGGGTGTTAATGTAGGTTCACAAAGCCATGAGTATTAACAGTAAAGCAACATCCACCATTGTTGATGTGTTTGTGTTTGTCGCTGCTGCGCTAACGTTACTGTGTAACGTGACACGTATACAGTGACGTCAGACTCGGCTCTGTGATGCTCTCTAACCGGTTTAAAGGCAAACCGGTTCTTAGAAGGTTCACCAGTGGAACCAACTTCAAACCAGCACCAGCGCTAGCTCTGAACCAGCACTCGGTTCTTTTTGGTGGAAAAGGGGTACATGTGACTCCCAGAGCCAGCAAGACCTTTGGTTAAATAGAATAGGTTTAAAGCCTAGCGTTGCCTTAAGCATGAAAACTGAGGATACAAACATGTGGCCTGGTTGCAAGAGAAAAGCCTTGAGAGGCTCAGTGGTCCTTATGGATTTTACACAAACGGTTCATTTTCTAAAACAAGAGTTCTACATATAATAATATTAAAATGCCAAGAAGTCTGACTGATTGTCTGTTTGGCCAAACAGCATGAAACTATCCCAGTTTACAATATAACTCCCAGAGTTTCACCTTTACTTAAGAGAACAACAACGCAACAATGCCTGAGTTAACACAAAGGCTTTGTAGGGCTTTGTAGAACCTCCCCATGCTGTAAGCGTTAAGTACTGATAAAGAACCTGTACCTTTTTGTTCTAGCAGACATTGTGGATTATAATAGACCAAAATCTTCCTTAGCTAGTGTGCAGTATTTAATAAATCAGTGTGAACCTTTACAGGGAGTCAGTGTAGTGTGGGTACTGTGTGTATTGCTGATGTAGTCAAACCTTCTAGCACTTTCTATCTGCTGCGTTCTGGATCCTGTTAAATTAACCCAACTTTGAGGTTATTAAAACATGAAATCGACTTTTCTGCCTTGTATTCTGAGATGTAAAGAATCACCTGGATATCTGTTTGTGTGTGCATGCTGAGACCATACAATCACATATTAGTATAGACTTTTCACCTTGTGCGCCATAGGAAGCTACACTATATGGCTAAAAGTATGTGCCCCCTGACCATCACACCCATATGATCTTCTTCCCCAAACTGTTTCCACAAAGTCCAGAGCACACAGTTGTACAGAACGTCTCTGTGTGTGTAGTGTTACAGCTGCTCCATCATGGCAATGTCATTGTGCACAAAGCAGCTCCATGAAGACACGGTGTGGAGGTGAAGACTGGAGTGAAGATCTCGAGATCTCGAGCACGGAGTCTGACTTAACACCACTGAACACCTTTGGGATGAACTGGAACTGGAGTCTCCCGAACATTTCAAAATCAGAGTCTGATCACATGAACACTAATCCACACAGCCACAATCCAACATCTAGTGGAAACATTTTCCATAAGAGAAGATAAGACTGGCACTGATTGTAACAGCAAACACTGTGGATTGAGACGTTCAGCATGCACACGTGGGTTTGATGGTCAGAGGTACACATACTTGGTCATACAGTTTGTCTGCTTGATGTAAGGTTAATTATCAGTACTTCTGTTTCTAAAAATATGATGATTCTTCCTTTTCCCCTTCAAATCCTGGGATGTGTGTGTGTTTGAGGGGAAATTGGAAAGAAAGAATCTGAATCCTTTGGTTCTCTCAGGCATGTGCAGGAACCTTGGTGTCAGATGTGTTGACTCAGGCTGGATAAATAATCAGTAGCACGGTGAGATGATACTGAGAACATGGTTCAAAGCTGATTCAACACATTTCTGGATTATTGAGGACTGACCGTTAATATTTGCATTGTTTCTCTTCTCCATTCCTCTGTGTTTACATGTTTTTTAAATAATGTACAAGCCATTGTTCTTGTATGAATAACTCTTCTATGTGAAAAATGTGAAAGTGTCTTATTTCTCCTCATTTCTGTAATTGAAGAACTACATCGATGTTTTTGTTCTAACATTTATTTTCTCATCATTTTTCATTCTTTAATCTCAGTGATGTTTAATTGAATATCTAAAAGTTAAGTAGATACTAGCCCTAGGGTTTAGGGTTAGGGTTCACGTGAGCCCTGTTGAAGCCCTAGGGCTGGAGAAAATCCTGCTTAATCTGTCCAGCTGCCAGCTCACAGGTCTGGAACAGTGTCTTTGCCAGCTGACAAATTATTTTATGAATTCGTTTTATTGAACCTAACGTCGAGCGGCAGAATGAGATTGTCTTTACAGTTCGATCATGTATGATGTAGCATTATTAGCGATTCAGATGCAGCTCTCTTTCTACTTGCACTTTCCAGCTGGTAAAAGATGGTTTACAAGCATGTGCTTTGGTAGTGAGTGAGGAAAAAAAAGTGAGAAGATTCTTGAATAAATTAAATAAATGCTTCAGGAGTGATATTTATGTCTCGTGCGGAAGTTCGAATGTGTCAACGATCAGAAACACCCCGAAAATGAAAGACAAAACAGATTTAAACACGGTAAGAAAAGCTTATGTAAATAAATATTTAATAGTAGTTCATAATGTAGATTTAGAGGTGGAATAATAATCGATTGTTTTAGTTGGTTTTGTTTGCTCCTCACTTCAGTAGATGGTAAAGCTACCAAAAATATTGTACATCATTTCACTGAACAAAAAACAGTAAGATACAATCGATAAAATCTAGAAACTGCTTTATGTTTGAGTTCTAGTTTAAAAATCCAGGTGAGTTAAACCAAACTTGGCTCGCTAGCTGCTTGGGTAACAATCAATTGTATATGTCAGCAAAAAAAGGGCCAGTAGTATAAATTAAACTAGAGTAGACTGCTGGAATTAGGAAACAATGTCAGCTCCGTCACCTGCTGATTTTATTCATGACCAAGTCTTTATTGTTAAATACAAGAGATACTCACTGACAGAGGTAAGAGAAACCTTTCCACCCGGTCTAGAAATCTGGATGTCTGGGTGTGTTTAAATAAAGGACAGTCGGTTCCAGTTGGTGTGCACTTTGGGTCTGTTGTGGTACTTTGGAGAATAAAGCACAGGCAGGTGTAAATTCATAATTTATTGCACTACTGCACAGCTGGACCCAATGATCTCTCAGAGTAAGTGCTCCGATCATCCGGTACACTGAGTTTTTCTAAGTTCGGACACAGAGACAAAGCAAAAAAAACATGGTCAGTTATTGGCTCAAGCAAGGTGCAACCTTACCAAGGTCTGACTAAAGCCCTATTCGGACGGGGTTAGTTTTACGTGGGGACGTGGGGGTAAAGTAATTATTTTAGAGTGATTTTAGTCCCGTCCGAATGTGCCATCTCGGTAATCATTACGGACAATGTCAGTAAAGATTACGGCGTCTTTTACCTTCTGTAAAAAGGTCCGGAAAAATGACCTCAGGTAATACTAATCCCGTCCGAATAGACCCGCTGTAAATACGTACGGTAAAATTCCCTCATTTCCTGTTTAAAAGTAGTTTTTGGCGCGTTTTGCAAGCATGGAGGCGCCATGTTGTCTGTTTGCGCACGTGATAACAGGAAGCAACGTCATACGCACATGACGACAAGGGGGTTACTGTGGTGCGTAAAGCGAGTTACCCCTCCCACTTCTGCTAGTTTTACTGACATATCTTGTCCCGTGCGAATTGGCCAATTTATATTACAGACGTCCTGAGGTAAAATTGCATTACTCCACGTCCCCACGTAAAACTAATCCCGTCCGAATACGGCTTAAGCCACCTCGTCTCCAACACTTTCTGTCCCTCTGTCAGTTCACACAAACAATCTCTAGTCACAAACAACTTGTAGTTACGTACAAAGAAGGTCAGAACTTCTTGTAAACTTTTCCCTCACAGGCTTTTCCAGGGAGACAGTTCAGTAAAGCACTGTTTAATTAACCCACATGGCCTTTGGGATGAATCTAGTGGAAAACCTTCCAGCAGAGGGGAACCGCAAAGGGGAACCAACACTGTGTTAATGTCCATGCTTCTGAAATGGCATATATCATCAGGCATCAACAGACCTTTCAAGAAGAGTCCTTTGGGCTGATGTACAGTACAGATCGCCAGCCCTCGAGATAACACACCTGTCTGCGAGCAATAAGGGAGAGAAACGCCTGGGACATGAAGCAGGGGTCGTCCAAAGAGAGACGCTCAAACAATCCCAAAATCCACTGGCACTACTGCATCTATTAGAGAGAATCATGAGGTCATTATGGGCTTAATAATTACGCTAAGCTGTAATAATATACTGTCAGGCCAAGTATCTGTTTTTTGGTCTTCTTAATCTGGGGATGTTTGCCATTCCCTTGTTTTGAGTTTTGATGCATCACTGTCAGCATGAAGACTAAGATCAATAAGATCTGATTTGGATTGTGAGAACTGATCACCTCTTTACTGGGGCAATCTGGTCAGAAGGTCCTGGTCCACCTTAGACCTGCCCAGGCTCCATTCCAGCTCTTCTGGGAGGTTGGGTTTCTCTGGAACCTTTGGGTCAGGCCGGGTCCTGCAGGACTCTAAGCACCTTCGGCTTAAGTTTGATGGTCTGTCCGCTTTTTTTTTTTCTAACACCAGTGAGCAGTACCACCAGGAGTACCCTTTAAGGGACAGACCATCTTTCTTGATGGCCTGATAATTGAGCAGAGACTAATACCTGGCAGTCTGTTCGATTTCTCCCCGATGGTAGAGGGAAGAATAGGGAGAGTGTGTTCTAATGGAAAGGATCATCAACCTTTTCAGCTTCAAAAATGACCTGAATATAATCTTTTTAAAAGAAATATGGACATGCTGTCATGATGTTTAGAGTCAAGTGAAATGTCATGTCTGTTTTTTTATGAAGGTTGTAAAAACATCTGGATCTTTGGCTTTACTACTTGCTAAATGATTTTAAGATGTAATGCTTTCAGCAGACTTGCTCTGTAATGTTGAGGTCATGGTTCCACTGGAGCTTAAAGGATAACAGAGAGCTTCATAACCTGGGGTAAAGACTTGTGCTAACCCTGCTCCTACACCACATGTGTGAAACCTTCTTCTGCTCGGGGTTAAAGTGGTGTTTAGAGCCATGAGAACTCGGGGTTCAGTTCAGTGTGAAGTGGAAGAAGACGGAAGCATCACTAACATCACCTCAGACAGGATCTAATCAGAACATCAGACATTTATTATAGTTATAACCTTTATTTATTACAGTTATAAAACTCATCCTGTTTCACACACACCCAATTGTGTGTGTGTGTGTTTGTGAGTACAAGCTGCTGGTCAGTATCTACTGAGAAGCTCCAAGTCCTCAGCTGATAACGGACACGGAGAAGACGAGCGCTTGGCTGCTGAGTGAGAGTTCACATGTTCCTCCTGTTCCTTGGAGAACTTCCTCTTCTTCCCACGCTGTGTGTTCATGTGTGTGTGTGAGTCTGTGGCACGTTCAGACGGAGAGTGAAGGTCCAGTTTATGAAAGTGGATGATGCTGGTCTTCTCCTCAGGTTGAGCATCGTTACACACAGAGTGGACGTTTTCTCGCACAAACTTCTCTCTTCCATCTGGTGAAAGAAACAAATCACAACAATCATGATATTTTTACACTTACTGTATCAAGCACACTACACAAACACAACACACTACACACACATTCACAACACACTACACACACACATTCACAACACACTACACACACATTCACAACACACTACACAAACACATTCACAACACACTACACACATTCACAACACACTACACACACACATTCACAACACACTACACAAACACAACACACTACACACACATTCACAACACACTACACACACACACAACACACTACAGTACGTCATCATGTCACTGAGCGTTTATTCCTCTTCCATTACAGCTATTTGCTAATTATATTTTATATTTAAATACATTTTATTCAAGGACACGTAGAAAATACAGTTTATATATTAATGTGTCGTCTCCAAGTTCTGTTTGTTTGTTTGTTTGTTTACTTGTTATGCTTTTTTCTCCCTCATTGTTGTTGTTGTTCAATAATCTTGAAATGATTATGTATAAATGCACAAACAGTGTGATTTTACCTCCATGCCAATAAAAAACACAGAGAGAGAGAGAGAGAGAGAGAGAGAGAGAGAGAGAGAGAGAGAGAGAGAGAGAGATGCAGACAGAGAGAGAGAGAGAGAGAGAGATAGACAGACAGACAGACAGACAGAGACACAGAGAGATGCAGACAGACAGAGAGAGATGCAGACAGACAGAGAGAGATGCAGACAGACAAACAGAGACACAGAGAAATGCAGACAGACAGAGAGAGATGCAGACAGACAGAGACACAGAGAGATACAGACAGAGAGATAGACAGACAGACAGGTTTCTTGCAGTCATTTGAACATGTAGATTTTAGACTTTATATTTTTAGGTTAGTGAGTAATAAATCCATCAGTTAATAAATGAAGCAGTGAAACTGGACTCACAGAAGTGGAGCGCGTTTGTTCTTGGCTTCAGGGTTTTCTGAGGTAATTCTGCAGCTTTGGTTTCCCACTGATTTATTACCTGAGATTAAAAAACAACAAACATGTTTTCAAGGCTGCTGATGGAAGTGAAGTGATTCAGGTCATAAAGAGTCGAATGTTTTAGTGACTTTAGAAACACAATGTTAACAGAGCTCAGAGCTGTGTGTGTGTGTGTGTGTGTGTGTGTGTGAGAAACGTCTGTAAATTAGTGCTGCAGCCTGCAGAAAGTTCTGTGTGTTTTTTTTTGTGTAAATCTTTTGTGATAAGAAGAAACACAAGAAGAGTTTATTTGATTTTGGGACATTACCCATGATCCTCTACTGTGTTACTGGTGGTGTACTCGTGCTGAATTAGTTTACACCTCTGTCTCAGGTGTCACTCAGGACATGTGGGCGGAGCTTAATATAAGTATCATAACTGATAAATCTGGGTTGCCAGGTTTATACTTTTTGGGTAAAAAAAAAAAGTTGAGCTAGAATTGCAACGTGGTTTAAAATAATAAGACACAGTGAGGTTCAGACAGAACGTAGTTATAGATTGGGTGTAAAAGCAGAAGACCTTCGTTTCCTTGACGTTACCTGCTCTGCCCAGCCCTCGGTTCTACACTCTGAGTGTGTGAACGTCTGCAGCGGTGATGCTGAGAAGACCATCGACATCTTATTCCTCAAGAAACTCTTCAGCCTGGAGTCCAGCTGAACGAGAAGAACGACTGATGTTGAGATTTCAGAACAAACGCAGTATAAAGAAACTCCACCAGGTCATATCACTTTATACAGTATTTAAATCAGCTGCACAATTAAACAGTGAACTTCTGAAGAGGAGGGATGCACTGGACTCATCATCCTCATCATCATCTTCCTCATCATCTTCCTCACAGAGATGATGGTATGATTACTAGCACGTTTGTTTATTTCACAACGAGTTTGAAAGTGAAGCTTGAAATAGTCTTGACCTGTGGATTGGCACATTTATTTTTTTTTTTTGTCATTTTATTTTAATTTTGCTTTTTGTGTGTGTGTGTGTGTGTGTGTGTGTGTGTCAGTCACCTGGACATTCGTGTCTGAGATGTTCAGCTCACACAGTTTGTTGAAACATGTTAAATATCCGAGTCCTTTCTCCGTCACTGGATTATCTGATGGGGAAAATAACTGCTTTTAAATGTTGAAATATTCCCCACTGTAGTGGTGTTAGATCGCTGCACTTACTGTCTGGTCTTCGGATTGTTTCTGAGAACAGATTTGTGCCGTGTGATGTTCAGTTTATATCATGTGATCATTTAACAATCATTTAACACGAACAAACAAAAACCATATAAACATAATATAATCATCCTTATTGTAATGATGTACAACATGTGTGTGTGTGTGTGTGTGTGTCTTTTCTGTCTCCTTCGTCATGTTTAACGGTCCGATTTCTCTCCTTTTTTCAAACCTCCTTACTAACACAATTCACATACACAATCTCTGCCAGGACATAACATTATATTAGAACTGTCCAGTTTCCTTCTGTACAGATATCTCCAGCACTTGTGAACACGTCCAGCTGTACGTTAGAGTCATGTTGTGGTTGTGTGACGATGTGTCCTATACATCGTGTACATTAGTGTGTCACTGATTAACTCCAGCTGTGTGAACCTGAACGTACCTGAGAGGTCCAGCTGTTGCAGGTTCTCCAGGCCTCTTTTCATCACTCTGATCGGCGCCGTCAGTCTCTGCAGCCCTTTATCTGACAGACAGTTTGCTCCCAAGAACAATGTTGCAAGCCTTCAGTTAGAAAAAATACACAAATACAGGAGTTAATTATTAACATAAATAAATGACAATTCTTATTCAAATGTACAGGCTTATTTTTCTAACACACCTAGAACAAGCCTCTGATGCCAGGTGACTGAAAAAGTCATGACTGTCACCTAACCTGCATCCGTGGAGATCCAGAGTCTCTAAACAATGAAATACTCGAATCTCTTCCATCCTTTCAGACAGTAAGAGACACCTGAAAGCATGACGACGAAGCCTGGATGAACAACGTGAACTTAATGTCAGAAGTTTGGTTCTGTGCCTTTGTTTGTTCTCACCTCTCTCTCAAACACAACGACTTTAACACAAGTTCTCCGTAGGCCTGGCTGAAGACCTGTAACCCCCTCGCAGAGGTAGACGGCTCTGTAAATTTCTGTTTCTCCTCAGCTGCTGTGAACAACTTGTCTGCCATTTGCTCGGGGAAACCGATCAGAGACTCGACGTGTTCGATGTTATCGGCGATGTACAGGAGCGATATATCGAGCAGCGATTTCACCGTGTAGCGCAGACTCCCTTCACCGTTGTAGGTGAAGATGAAGTGATCGTTTCTTTTTCTACATTCGTTCGCTAGGAAACTGTCCATACAGATTGTGACTGAAAAATCTTTATGGAATAATTTATATGATGATTTATGAAGTCCGGGGTCGTGAGGCACGTTTCCTGTGGGCTTTACACGGCGCAGTTCTCCTTTTTCCCGAACAAACACGTCTCCACATTCACATTCATTTGATCCACTGGAATACATTTTAATTTTAAAACAATTCTATTTTAATGCTTTAAAAAAAAACACTTAATATTCATTCTTATGGGACTCTTGTGGGAAAATACAAACAGTCCAATTTTAAACAAACTTTACTCTCTTATAAGCTACAAGTTTGTTTCTTTTGTTTGTCTAAATAAATTACTTTTTTTAAAAAAACAAAAAAAAAAAAACAAAAAACGACCTAAATGAAAAACTTTTAATATTCTGATCGTTTCTCAAATCAAACTCATGCGCGGAACCAAAGTGTTTGACGCGGTTGTTTCCAGGAAACCGTATTTACTGCAACACTCCGTACTTCCGAAAGACGTTCGAGGGAAAACCTTTAACATTAAATGTCCGAAACTAACAGAGCAGAAAATCTTCCAACAAAGCGCGTTACATTAACGAACCCGTTTCCATAACAACAGACCGACAACTTATTACAAAAACAGCTAGGTTCGGTTATATTATCATAACAAACGAACACGGCTAATGAACGTGCAGGTCCGCGAATCTAGGACACGCGCTCGAAAAAGGTGGGATTCTGGGTAATGTAGTTTTTTCTTCTTTAAAAAAAATAAAACTACACACGGAGATAAACGTAATACAGCGATTTTTTTTCTTAAGCGTACTTTAAAATATACATATCTCAAATAACGCGCACGGTGTATAATCACTACTACGGTTTATATATATATAAATATATATATAACTATAAGTCAACGTCCACTTATAAACACCGATCCCTTCTGGAGCGTCTACTTCCTGTATCCGTGTGACGTCATCGGATTGCGGAAGTAAGTTCCGGCTCTTGTTGATATGTAGGAGGTTTTTTATTTATATAAAGATTTTAAACATTATAAGTTTAAGGTGAGGACTTTAGAGCGGAGGTAAATAATAATAATATTAATAATAATAATAGTGTGTTATACGTCATCACTTGTGTTTATAAACATCTTATTACACTTTCATGGTGTTTATATGATATTATATGACGTGTATTTTGTCTTATAACACAATTATTCACCAAAATAAACGATTGTTATTTTCTTGTTAGGTTATAAACAGACCATAATAATAACAATCAGACACAGAAGATGGACAAAACAGACATTCATCTGCAGTTTACAGGTTAGTTTGTTTTAGTAAACAGTCTTTACAATGAGCAGGTGATTTCTACTGAGTCTGACATTTACTTTGTTTCCAGTTTAAACTTCTTTCATTGGTTTGTTTTTATTCAGCGTAACAGTTTCCTACATTACCCACAATGCCGTTCGGCTACCTGTGGCTACCTGCTGCCAGTGGGAATTAAACACAGTGATGCAGCAGCATATGACTTGACTCGAGTCAGACTTAAGTCACAAATTTGAGACTTGCTTGACAAATATTAAAAAAAGACTCGACTTGACTTTGACTTGACATTCGTGACTTACGACTTGGACCTGTGTGATTTACTCCCACCTCTGGTTCACACTAATAACTAAATGTTCGTGTCAGACACTTACAAACTCAGCCTAAGCGAAGGTGATGAATCATCTGCGTCTGATCGTTAGTGCTGATTCTTCCTGCTTGCAGACTTCGATGATGATGATGTTGGCGGTGATGGAAGCACGTCGGTCAGGATGGAGGACGAGGGCTTCGGTAAATCTCCCGCCCAGCGGCGAGGGATGGCGTCAGAGGATGAGCTGCTAGACGGTGATGATCAGACCCAGGTCAGGAGCTCATAGTGCAGGAATAAACGCTGAACGTCCTGATACATGTTTCTCCCTCACACTCTGATCTTCTTACAGCTTCTCAGCAGTGAAAAGAAAAGTGCTGCTTTCTGGACTCTGGAGTTTTATCAGGCTTTTTTTAACGTGGACACGTCCCAGGTAGGAAACAGTCTGTCTGCAGAGTCACTTTACTCCAAACGCTGTCTGAAGTTTGTCTGTCTGTATGTCAGACTACCTGCCTGTCTGTCTGTATGTCAGACTACCTGCCTGCCTGTCTGTCTGTATGTCAGACTACCTGCCTGCCTGTCTGTCTGTATGTCAGACTACCTGCCTACCTGCCTGTCTGTCTGTATGTCAGACTACCTGCCTGCCTGTCTGTATGTATGTCAGACTACCTGCCTGCCTGTCTGTCTGTATGTCAGACTACCTGCCTGCCTGTCTGTCTGTATGTCAGACTACCTGCCTGTCTGTCTGTATGTCAGACTACCTGCCTGCCTGTCTGTCTGTCTGTCTGTCTGTCTGTATGTCAGACAACCTACCTGTTTGTCTGTCTGTCTGTATGTCAGACTACCTGCCTACCTGCCTGTCTGTCTGTATGTCAGACTACCTGCCTGCCTGTCTGTATGTCAGACTACCTGCCTGCCTGTCTGTCTGTCTGTCTGTCTGTCTGTCTGTCTGTCTGTCTGTATGTCAGACTACCTGCCTGCCTGTCTGTCTGTATGTCAGACTACCTGCCTGCCTGTCTGTATGTCAGACTACCTGCCTGCCTGTCTGTCTGTCTGTCTGTCTGTCTGTATGTCAGACTACCTGCCTGCCTGTCTGTCTGTCTGTCTGTCTGTCTGTATGTCAGACTACCTGCCTGCCTGTCTGTCTGTATGTCAGACTACCTGCCTGCCTGTCTGTCTGTCTGTATGTCAGACTACCTACCTGTTTGTCTGTCTACCCATCTGCCTCTCTACTGTCTGTAATGTCTGTATGACGAACCTGTTCAGCTCCATCAACACACACACACACACCCCGAGTGTATTTACACTTATTTGTTGGTTTGTTTGGTTCCAGGTGTTGAGCAGAATTATCAGCTCTGTGCTGCCATGGCGAGGAAAAAACTTTGTTCGCCTTCACATCAGGAACAACCCTGACCTCTACGGTCTGTCTAACTGTCTGTCTAACTGTCTGTCTAACTGTCTGTCTAACTGTCTGTCTAACTGTCTGTTTAACTGTCTGTCTCTCTCTCTTCCAGTGTTGATAATCTGTATTGCTGTAGCTCATACAGACTTCATACACTGTGCTGTTCAGACATTGTGTTATCAGTTTGGTGAAGAAGCTCAGGGGTGCACATACTTTTGGCTTTATGGTCTAGCAGTCAGGCGTAGGTGAGAGCGGCGATGTGAACGTGATCTTGTGGTTCTTCTGTAGGTCCGTTCTGGATCTGCGCCACTCTGGTGTTCGCCATCGGTGTGAGCGGGAACCTGTCCAGCTTCCTGGTTCACTACGGACAGCCGAGGTACAAATACGTCCCTGAGTTCAGGAAAGGTGAGAGTCAGGACCATGAGGACGAGGAGGATGGTGATCGATTATGACGATGATGATGATGGTGGTGGTGGTGATTCATGCTGTGTGTGTGTGTGTTGTCAGTAACGATGGCTGCTACAGCGATCTACAGCTATGCCTGGCTGGTCCCTCTGATGCTGTGGGGCTTTTTAACATGGAGGAGCAGAAAGATCTCCAGTATGATGTCATACTCCTTCCTGGAGATCGTGTGTGTGTATGGATACTCGCTCTCTGTCTACATTCCTGCTGTGGTGAGGAATCACTACTGCCTCTGATTATTATTATTATTATTATTATTATTATTATTATTATTATTATCATCTTCATTTATATGTCATTTATTGTAATTATCTGTTAGATGAATCTAATACTATAACTTTATCTACAAATGATCACATTAACATCTTTTTATCTTATTTAGTTTTTGAATTCAGTTGATAGTAAATTATCACTGTATTCATTTCAATATATTTGTATGGAGTTTTGGGGGCACGGTGGCTTAGTGGTTAGCACGTTCTCCTCACACCTCCAGGGTCGGGGTTCGATTCCCGCCTCCACCTTGTGTGTGTGGAGTTTGCATGTTCTCGGGGGTTTCCTCCGGGTACTCTGGTTTCCTCCCCCGGTCCAAAGACATGCATGGTAGGTTGATTGGCATCTCTGGAAAATTGTCCCTAGTGTGTGATTGTGTGAGTGAATGAGAGTGTGTGTGTGTGTGCCCTGTGATGGGTTGGCACTCCGTCCAGGGTGTATCCTGCCTTGATGCCCGATGACGCCTGAGATAGGCACAGGCTCCCCGTGACCCGAGGTAGTTCAGATAAGCGGTAGAAGATGAATGAATGAATGAATGGAGCTTTTAACATTTCCCATCGTCTCAAAGCAGCTTTACAGAAGCATAGAAACAGAATAAAAATAAATCTATTTAAAGTTTACAATGAAGTTACTGTTTATCTCTAACATTTATCTCTAATGATCAAGCTGGAGACAATAAATAATATCATAATATTACAATCAAAATGTCATCAAATAAATATAATAATAATGTAAATAATCATCTTTTAATTCTCTGTATGTGTGTATGATATGTGTGTATGGTGTGTGTGTGTG